>NC_056751.1:305464246-305554246 GCF_019279795.1 Protopterus annectens | reverse complement strand
TGAGATGTTTATAACTGAATGCATACTGATGTTACAAAACTACTAAAACATCACTCATTCTGAGTTCAACTTATTCTATCAGTACTTCAGCTAACTACCTAAACTGTTTTTTTTTCTCTACTTTTTGTTTTACAATGAAATACACCTTACTGAATGGAAATGCTGTGCAGAACAATGATGCATTTACAATTTCTGTGAAGACTGGAGGGAAAAGTAGGTTTTCAGGATTTAACAGTACTCTAAAACAAAGGCCAACGTAGATGGCAGACAGCCCACATTAGTAGCAAAGGAACTGGTCTGAAAGAAAACAATGTCAACAGCAGAATTACAACTCAACTACCAAAAATAATAAATAAATTTCCTCATCCAACAAGGATACAGAAGAAAAACACTTAAGTCAGTTTGAATGATGCTGATGTAATAAAGGGCCATCAAACATAAAAAATAAAATAAAAAAAAAGTAAATACGGAAGAATGTTTGCAGCAAGTGTTCTTAAAGGCAGCAGTCAATAACACCACAAAATGCTGTTCACCTTTTCATCAGTGTTTACATGCTAGACTACAACAAATATTTGGATACAGAACCTATAAAAACAGCACAGCATTCCATGCACTACAGATTACTCACTGTATTGAAACAATGCACAGTCAGACACCAAATAAATAAATAAAATAAATAAAAGAAGATAACTGTGTTTAAACTGATGTCATGCATGGGTAACATTACTGATGTGTGCAGAAGGCAAAAGCATACTCCATCACCAATACTACCAACAAAAAATAGAGGGAGGGTGGCCTAATGGTTAAGGTGTTTGCTTTACAAACACAAGGTGCAGGGTTTGAGTCTCACAAGGGATACTTGGCTAGGCTTAAGTTAGCCTAATATGAACCTATTCTGGGGTTGGGAGGGTGGCCTAATAGTTAAGGTGTTTGCCTTACAAACACAAAGTGCAGGGGTTTGAGTCTCACAAGTGATAATTGGCTAAGCTTAAAATGGCTCGGAAGGGCAGTTAGCTTAGTACTAATCTATGAACCTATAATCTATGAACCTATATACTTTTTAGTTTTGAATATCTATTTTAAATAAACTGTGTAACAATAACAGTCCTTGCGGGTATGTGCGGCATACTGTATTTTTGACAGAAATAATGTTTGAACTTCCTATCTTTTTTAAACAAGAAGCATCTTTATTGAATTATCCCATATGACATAGGCAATCATACATTTATATAAATGAAAAACCATACTGACATAATTTTAATTGAAAACGTTATATATCACAAACCATATTGACATAATTTTACTTGTAAACATTATATATCACTTACAATCGATCCAGTCATTGCCAGTCAAACATTACATAAGTCATTCAAATCCTGCTTTCTTTTAAATCTTGTTCCTCCTTTTCATGTATTGTTCCCACAATTCACATTTTTTTCTATGCAAATTGCTCCTACACTTTTCTAAAGGTACCAATTCCAGTTGTTTTGTCTCTGTTACTACATTCATTACGTCTAGTAAAGTTGGTTTAGACTCTGATTTTTCTTTTTCTAGCAATTTTTTTGGCAGCCACCATAATTAAACTCAACAAGGCCTTATTATGTCTAGGCAATTCTAATTTTGTATCATATCTCAGAAAAATAATTTTCTTAATTACACCAGTTTGCTCACCCAGTATATCTGACAGAGCAGGCTGCATGTAATATTTAAAGTCTGCCAGCGCATTACAGTCCAAGAAAATAAGTTCCCAAAATACCTCTTTCTTCCCCATCACACCTCCAACATTTGCTCTCTACCCGAGGAAAAAATATTTGGAGTCTACTTGGGGTATAAAAATACCTATGTAAACACTTCTAAGCAAGGATCCTAGACATGCTAGGCTTTGTTGCATATTTGGGAGACATGCATCTATCCCCCCATTGTTTCTTTGTGAATTGCTTATCCAGTCTCTCTTCCCAATCCTTTCTAACCTCCTCTGATTGATTCTTATAGTTATCATGCAATATTTTGCATGGTCTACTAATTATTCCTGTAACAGCAGCTTCTGTTTTAGATCTTACCAAAAACTCTACCAGTGCTGGTCTTTCACTTAAGATGCTCCTATTTCTTTCTCTTTGGCTATACTCTGACATCAATCATTGATAGGGAAGGCAATCTCTAGCTTGCACTCCAAATACATTCTTAGCCTCTTCCCATTCTATTACCTTTCCCCTCTAATTATTTGCTCCCAATACCTTGGTTCTTTTGCCAGTTTCCCCAATAAATTCCAGTCCCCTCCTGCCTGTTGTCTGTATCCCTAATTGCAGTCCTCCTTATCAGCAGACTCTCCTTCCTCCATTCCTGTGCTGGCTTAGTTCTTGAATACTTCTTAGTTCTTGGAATACTTTCTGCTATTTTATGAAGAAAATATTCTGAATGGTTATTGTTCTTCCCTTAAGCATCTGCATCCGAAATACCAGTCTCTCCTTGTTTCATCATCATCTCTTTCCATTTTAAATTATATATTTTTGCTTGTGCTGTATATAGGAGCCTTAACTTGAACTTCCCATCTTTAATACAAAATTATATGCATATCAAGTCAACCTCTGTCACTGACAGTAGTGTCTATTGGTATAACCTTCTCTTCTTCTTTCCTGCTTTGCATATATTGTTCACACAATTCTCATTTTCTTCTGAGTAGTTTGCTCCTTCCTTTTTCTAAATGTCCCAATTCCAGTTGTTTTATTTCTGTTACTATATTCACTACTTCTACTAAAGTTGGTCTAGACTTTCATGTCCATTTTCTATTAATTGCTTTTTTGGCAGCCACCATAATTAGACTCAACATGACTTTACTATGTCTAGGCAATTCTGATTCTATAGCATAACAAAAAAAAAATCCTCTCTCCAGTCAGTCCAATCTGCTCACCCAGCATCTCTGACAGAGCGGTCCACAGGAAATCCCAAAAGTCTGCCAGATCATCACACTCCTAAAAAATATGTTCCAGGCTAACTCCTTCTTGCCTGTCACACCTCCATCATTTGCTATCCACCGGAGGAAAACTTCTCTGGAGTCTACTTGGGGTATAAAAATACCTATGTAAACACTTCTAGGCAAAGATCCTAAATCTTCTAGACTTTGTTGCATATTTGAGAGATATACATATATCCCCCCATTGTCTCTTTGTGAATTGCTTATCCATTCTCTCTTCCCAATCCTTTCTAACCTCCTCTGATTGATTCTTATAGTTATAATGCAATATTTGATATGCATTAATTATTCATTTAACAGCAGCTTCTGTTCTGGATTCTATTAAAAACTCTAGCAGTGCTGGTCTTTCATTTAGGAGCCCCTTATTTCTTTCTCTTTGGCTATACTCTGATACCACTGCCTTGATAGGGAATGCAATCTCTAACCTGCAGTCCAAATAAATTCTTGGCTTCTTCCCATGATATTACCTTTCCCTTTCTAGTTATTTGCTCCAAATACCTTGGTTCCTTTGTCAGTTTTCTCCAATAAATTCCAGCCCCCTCTTGCCTATTATCTGTATCCCTCATCACAGTCAACCCTATTGGCAAAATCTTTTTTCTCCTTTCACGTGCTGGTTTGGTTCTTAGAATACACCCTGCTATTTTATGAATATAATATTTTGTATGATTTTGGTTCTTCTACTTAAGCGTCTGCATCCAAAATCCCAATCTCTCATTATTTCCTGAGCTTCTTCCCTGTGTCAGCATCATTCTTTTCCACTTTGAATCATAGTTTTCTGCTTGTGCTATGTATAAGAGCCTTAACTGTGTTGCTCTAAAATAGCTTCTCAAATTAGGTAATCCTAGTTCACCTTGTTCTATTTGTAGAATCATCTTATCCCATTTGACCCTTGCTGTCTTCTCTTCCCAGATAAAATCATTCAACTCTTTTTTAATTGCTATCCACAACTCCTCCAGCTGATAAAAGTATGCATGATCTGTGTATAAGACTAAAGGGACTAAAAACATTTTAATGGCTTGTATGTTAGTATCCATATCCATACAACAAAACTTCCAGTTTCTCAATTTTTTTATTATCTTATGTTTAGTCTCTTCCCACATAACCTTAGCTGCCACCACACAGTAATTTCTAATCTATACTCCTAAATACTTCATTTTATTGTGCCCCCACAAATATGTATATTGTTGGACCAATTCGTGTGTGGGTACATAACGTACTGCTACTGCCTTTGTTTTAGCTTCATTAATTATTGTATCCCACGAAGATTTGAAACCATCTTAAAATGTTTCACAACACTGTAATGTCTCTTTTTTTGTCATGTATAAAATAATATGTGCAGATAGAGCCAGCTTTTCCTGACTACCATACCAATTATACCCTTTATTTTCTGAGTGCCTTATTTTCTTTGCCAATGGTTCTAAATATATTGCAAACAACAAAGGGGAAAGTGGCAAACACTGGATATTTCCTCTACTCAAGCAGAAATTATCAGAGAGGATTCTAACCACTTTAAATCACTTCTCTGATCACTCATATATTCTTCTAATCAACCTTATAATTGTATCAGGGAAAGAAAATGCTTTCATTGTCCTGCTCATGAAGTCCCAGCCTACTCTGTCAAATGCTTTCTCTGCATCAAGACCCACCAATAAAAGTGGTACTTTCTTATATTCTGCTACCCTCTGGATCATCAGTGTTCTGTTAATATTGCTAAATGTTTGCCTCCCCTCCACAAAACCACACTGATACATATCTATTAATTTTGGCATCACTTTTGCCATTCTTTTAGCCATTATAGACATAATAGGTTCATAGGTTGGTACTAAGCTATCAGCTCTAGGGCCTATACAAGCCTAGCCAGAACAATTCCCTGGCTATTTCTTCCCACACTATTTACTTCCCTGGACTCCTGTCTAGCAGGGCAACTGACGTGATCCCTGGGGTGAATTTCCTTTCTCCCATCCAATTGTCAGGGTTCCTTTTGAAGAGGGCCAAAAGAGGTACTCTGCTTGACATGTAAGGGCAGTCTATTCCAGAGTCTGGGGAGTCTCTGGGTCAGGAACCTATCCATCTAGCATGTTTTGTTTATTGTGATGACAAGGTTTAGATCCCAGGAGCGTGTGGCTCTGAGGAATTGGGATTTCTTTAAGTGTAGCATGTCCAACAGCTCTGGGTTTGACATGGCCTTGTATGTTAAGCAGAGATCGCCTCTGAGTAGATGATATGCGACAGAGTATAGCTGGAGTTTTTTAAGGTGGTCAGCGTATGGCATCTGCTTTAGGCCTGTGATTCTTTTAGTGAGGTATTTCTGCGGCCTTTCCAGTTGTTGCAGATGTCTTGAGAGGTACATACCAAATGAGGAGTTGTATTCTATAATGGGTCTAATGAGGGATGAGTACAGTGGGACAATGACCTCCTTTTTTCTGGATGAAAAGCCCTTAGTGATGAGGTGTGCCACATAGAAGGATTTCCAGACTGTTGTGGCGATGTGGTTATCGAAGATGAGGCCACTGTCCACCTGTGTCCCTAAGTTTCTCATCACACTTTCAGTGTTTAGTGTACTGCCACCTATGTGGTAATTCACGGGTACATGTTTTTTCCCAAAGGGGATAATTATACATTTCTTGGCACTGAGCTTGAGCCCATAGCTCTGGCACCAAGCATCTGTTTCTGTAAGGCCCTTTTGTAGAGTATCCACATCATTTGGGGATTCAATAATGGCTCCCAGTTTGCAGTCATATGCGAACTTTGTTAGCCAGAGTCCCCTAGTGTTGGCCTGTACTTCAGAGAAATAGATGCCAAACAAGAGCAGTCCCAGGACCGAACCCTGAGGTACTCCACTTGTCACTTGTCTTGAGCTGGATTTGGAGTCGGCTACTTTTACAGTGTGGGTTCTGTCAGTAAGCCAGTTGGCAACCCAATGGGTGACGTAGGGATTAATGCCCACCTTGGTAAGTTTATCTATGATTCCAGAGTGGGGGATGGTGTCAAAGGCCTTGATGAGGTCTAGATAGGCTGTGTGGACCACCTTACCCTTGTCCATGGCTCTGGAGACTGATTTGAAGAAGTCAATCAGGTTCAGGAGACAAGATTGGCCCTTCACGAACCCAAACTGGGTGGGGTCCAGTGTTTGAAGGTTGACAATGTCTTTGTTTACAAGTTCCATGATAATACACTCCATGGCCTTGCAGATAAGGCTCATCAGACTGATGGGACTGTAGTTTCCGGGATCCAAGGTGGTATAAAAACTTTATAATCATGGCTTAGTCTTGAAATGTGCCTGTATGAAGCTGGATCTGATGGATCTTTACCCTCTTTAGGTATTACCATTACCACCACTTTCTTCCATTATGCTGGTACTTCTCCTCCTCTTAAAATATTGTTAAACAAAACTTCCAGATCTTTATCAGTTTTTCCTCCTAACTTCCAAACTTCCACAGGAATACTATCTAATCATGGGGACTTTCCTGTAGATTGATTATACATAGCCATTTTTATCTCATCCCTTCCTATCCTAACTGTTGTAATTGAGCCTCATCTACCTCTAAGTTTGACATATTTAATTCTTCCATAAACATTTCCATTTCTACCTTTTCTTGATTTCCATATTTCTCTTTTTTATACAAATTGTTATAAAAATTCTGAAATATTTCTAATATTTCTACAGGGACTCTTGCTATCTTTCTTGTTATAGGCTCCCTAAGCTTGGTGACCGCCCTTTCCAGCTTTTGTTGCCTGAGTTGCTGTGCTAGAAGTTTTTGTGCTCCAGAATTATTATCAAAAACAGTTGCTTAACAGCAATCTTTCTAAAGTCATGCATATTAGTGAAGTCATCTCTTATTTTCTGTTTAACATTTTGCAGTTGCTCCTTTTCTTGTTCTGAGAGATTTCCCCCTATTTTGCAATACTTTAACATTTGTCAATCTCTCTAAATTGTTGTTACTGTTTAACGGGTCTATATTACATGATCTAAACCTTAGGTTATAGAACACCTAAAGGTCGCTCATGAAATATCAAACCCTTAACATCGAAAACAGCCATTTCCACACAGGGAAACAATGCTGTTAGCCAAATTAAAAAAAAAAAA
The DNA here is from genome assembly GCF_019279795.1 of Protopterus annectens. Lineage (NCBI taxonomy): Eukaryota > Metazoa > Chordata > Ceratodontiformes > Protopteridae > Protopterus > Protopterus annectens. The sequence continues at coordinate 305,547,188 of NC_056751.1, read as the reverse complement.
AAAAAAAAAGGTTGTAAACAGAAAAAGTGGGGGGCTTTGCCCACCCCCCCCTGATGTGGAGTCTGTGCTCCCCACACCCACCTAACTAAATATACCAACTCCGAGATCACTCTACAGCGGGGAAAGAACAAAATCCGCCTAATGGCCAAACAACTTGTTTTCCTGTGTGGAAACAGCCATTCGCAATTTTCAGACTTCGACATTTTGTGATCGAACTTTAGGTGTTCGATAACCTAAGGTTTTGATCCCGTAATAGGGAACCCTATTTAACCCTATCTCCCTTTCTTTTACTTCCAACCTAGTTTTAAACACCACTTTAATTTTATCCCATTCCTTAGCTATGGTTTTAGAAGATAAATCCTGAATTAATTCCACAACCCATTCCTTAATAAATTCCTCTCTTTTCAACCGGTAGGTGGGAAAGCGCCAGTGTCTCGTTTTTCATTTCATTACCTTCCATTTTTACTTTAGTTATTACTGGTGTATAATCTGAAATAACTATTGGGTGCATTTCAAGGACCTTCAATTAAATGCACATGTTCCTGTGAGATATAAAATATATCTAGTCTAGCCCAGTTTTTGTATCTCTGTGAGTAATATGTAAATTCACTCCAAACTCCTAGTATTGAATTCACTTCCACGCCAAACATTTTCATAAATTTCTTCAAAAATCTACTCATCCTTGTTATATTTTTCCCTTCTAGGCCCCCCAGACACATCTTCACTGTTGCAAAACAAATTCCAGTCTCCACCTATAAGTAATATTCCTTGCTGAAAGCCGATTATTTTTCCCAGAATTTTCTTAAGCTCCATTATAGCAGTTTTAGGGAGGATGCAAATGCATGCCAGTGTAGTCCTCCACCCTAGCCAGTAGGCTCTTAGTACTATGTATCTTCCATTATCATCTTTCTTTTCTTCTTCTATCACTACTGGTGCTCCTCTTACAAATTAATTTAAGTACTCCTCTTTTCCACTGCCCCAAATATTCTGCTGAATAATCATCCTGAAAACCTTTTGTTTATCAAATTCACATGTTCAGTACTTTCTAGGTGTGTCTCTTGTAGCATAGCTATTTGCACGCTACATTTTTTAATATCATTCACTACTCTTTCTTTTTTTGTATTTAACTGTAAGACCATTCAGATTGAAAGACATTATTACAGTTATTATTACCACCTCTTATATATATATCTACTCTTTTGCTAAATGTCTAGTTTCCGCTTTTATGTTACATGTATATACTGTGTAGCAGGTTGGTCTTTTATAGTTGTTTCATGTCATATCCATTTGTGCCTATGTCACATCCTACATACCTTTTTGTTTTTCTGAAAGCCCTCAAACAGAACAATCCCCCCAAAAAACCCTCCTAAAACATATGAACTTTAAAATAACACACACAAAACTATGTACATCTTCAAATATTGAAGTTTTTGCTTCCTAATAAAAACATAAGTTCTAAGTTGATAGCTACACAGTGATGCTAAATTTAACCAAAAAGAAAAGTTAGTCTTGCTAAAGCGCATGGTACAGCCTGTGCTATTAATACGTGTTATTTGATTTTTTTATCTAAATAACTCTCCCAGTTGAGAAAACACTTGAATGCTTTCAGTAAACACTTTCTCCAATAAATTTTTCTTTATCAAATTGTCTTCTAGTGACATGAAAACCATACATAAAACTGCTAAGGGTACCTCATTTATCAGAAAAAAGCCTTACAATATTCAATATTCTTTTTCATTTACATGCTTTATAATAAACTTATTACTGGATAACACCTAGGGTTTTTACCCAGTCATTTCCCTATGCAAGCATGGGAAAAAGCACAATGATTTTCCTTCTGTCATACTTGTAACCAGACCCCCCCCCATCTCCTCCCCTCTTCATTTTTTTCATTGCAGTGTCTACATTTCTCAAAACTGAACAAAGAAAAAGAGAAGGTTGAACAAGAAAAAACAAAAGCCCTGTTTATATTAGTATCCCCACTGCATTTAAAAACTGAGAGAACTTTACTTCAAGTCTGGTTTTATATCATCTTTAAAGCTGTCACACCTGGGAAAACACCTGATCGTTTTCAGGGAACATTTTGTCCTAGTCAATTTCTCTGCTTTTTTCTTCTTTTTCCTTAGCCAATCCCCTTTCACCATACTGTCTCCAGTTTCTCTTTATCAGATTGTCTCCATGGAGGCATGAAGACCAGCTGCAGAAATGCTACTTAGTATACATATTTGCAAGTGCTAGAAAAAAAAAACTTATAATATTCAATATTCCTTTTTTCATTTACTTGCTCTCTGTTTTAAAACAAAGGTCTTTAATCAGTCATTTCCCATGCAAGAATGAAGAAAACACATTAATTTGAACTATGCCATGCCCCACTTGACCAGTTTTTTTTTTAAATCATTACATTGTCTATATTTCTCAAAACTGCACAAGAAGAAAAAGAGAAGAGGGGAGAAAAATAAAAACACCCGTTTACAATCCCCATTACACTCAAAAATAGCAAAGAAAATCATGCAACACATATACAATACTATTAAGAAAAGAAAGTGTTTCTTTACTTACAGTTAGCATTCTCCCCTCTCTTCCCCTCCCCAAAACATTTTTACAAACATTCAAAGTTCTTTAAGGTTAAGGTTGGTATTAATGGGTTGTAAGATATTCCAAAAATGAAAAATATTGTCACAAAGTATATTAACAATCCAAACCTGTGGCTGAAGAAACGCAATATATGATAAAAACAAGCTTTTATTGTCAGTAAGCGCTTTCGTAGTGCTTCACACACCACTTCCTCAGACCTTCACATAAAATATGAACTTGCAAGCCCATCCTATATAGGTAGATAACTCAATTAATTCAAATTACTTAATTGGCATCTTGCAATGCTATCTAATTATGCTCATTACATCTAACACATCCACTACTTATTGACTTTGATACTATTTGCATATATATTAACTTAATTTTATGTGAAGGTCTGAGGAAGTGGTGTTTCTTCAGCCACAGGTTTGGATTGTTGATCGACTTTGTGACAATATTTTTACAAACATTAATGGCATGAAGTAGGGCATATACATGAGTCCCCCACTCAGCAAACATATTTTGAAAAAGTCCAACATTTCCAGATTTTATTGTGCTGTTATATTTCACAAATATAATTAATGCATTGTAATCTCACATTAAGTTACTGATTTTATTACTGTTCTTCTCCATCACCCAAATCCTGTCTCTGCTTCATTTCCAACATACTCTTAATTCTTCTAGTCAACTCTCATGCTCCCTTCCTTCTCTCCAACATTTTCCATTGAAATACTGGAAAAGTTTTCACAGGTGCAGTCACTCTATGGTCTTTATTACCAGAGGAGTGAGAAGTCTTTTTGTTGGACACACTTTTGTATTTCCTCCTTAGCATGTACTTCATCAAAAAATGATGTTGTCCCTGCAGAGAAGAATACCTTGAAGACAGCTGGATACAGCAGTTTGAATCTCACACCTGCATCTCAGCATTCTCTGAATAGAGGAATGAATTTAGTTCTCTTTTGCTTGGTGTACAATGAGTCATCATTCTCCACAAACACTCTGCTGTCACCTACTTTTAATATTTTGTCCTTCTGCCACAGTTTTGACAAAATCAATTATTTCTGCTGGTAGGAGTGCATCCTTAGTATTAAAGGTCTAATTTGTTTTCTTATAGCTAGATTTGGAGCATACACATAATGTGCCCATTCAACTAATAACTCCTGCTCTGGAATACCAGTCAAGTTGCTTATTTGTACTTTCATAAATTTAATGCAGTCTGTTCCTTCCAGCTTCTCTGGTATATCTGAAACTCTCAAGTTTTCCCTATGTGCTCTGTCCTCTAATTCTATTATTTTTTGAAACATCTCTTCCTGAACAATCTCATATTCAGTCAGCCTTTTCTTCATTTCAACCTCTGATTTTTGTAGCTTTATCATCTCATCTGAATATCTGTTTAAAGCTTCTTCCATCTGTTCCAGCCTTTTGTTGTTTGTCTTAATATCAGGGGCGGCTCGTCCTATCGGACTGCCGGACTGCAGCCCCCCCACCTAGAAAAAAACAAAAAAATATCTGTTAAACAAAAAATTCATGACTGCCTTACCAGCAGTCCAGATAGGGACAAACAGGTACCCAGCAATCATTGCTGTGAGATACCAGGATTCTGTGCGTTGACAACCGCACCACACAGAGGAGCTCCGGACTGCTTCAGCTGCAGTCAGAGCCAATGAGAGGACTGAGCTGCTCTCGCAGGACTTGCGAGACTTTTTCAGTGCACGGGCTTCGGTCACAGAATTGTGGTAGGTGAAGGAGCATGCAGGAGTACTGGGTCACTGATCAGTCATTTGGGCTGATGGATTTACTAGCATACTAGGTCGCTGAAGGAGCGTGCAGGATTACTGCAGTACCGGGTCGGATTTAGTTGCTGAAGGAGCTGATCGTTGGGCTGGTAGGAGTGTGTGTCTGTGTGTGTCTCTGTGTGTGTGTGTGTCTGTGTCTGTGTGTACAGCCCCAGTTACTACATACCGGTGGGTAGTGATACCCAGGCTTGAACCCTGTACCTCATATGCAGGTGTTAAGGACCTGAATTCTGATCTGTTCCTCATAATATCTGTGTTTTTTTAAATGTTGCAATGCTTGATATTTGATGGTGCAGTGGTAGTATTGTTGCTTCACAGCTGAATGTTCTCAGGTTTGATTCTTTGCTGGGGTGCCTTCTGTGTGGGGTCTGCATCTTCTCCCTGCGTTTGTGTAGGTTTGCTTTTGTGTCCTATGATACTTACAAAGACATGCCTGCATTATTTCTTCCTGGGCCTCTGCTGAAAATTTTTTTTTGTTCCAAGTCAGATTGTCCTGATTAACAAATGTTAAATAAAATGGACAGGCATTTGAATTTCAGACTTCAGGTTTCTGAATGTTTAATTCTGTACATATTTGATGGTGCAGTGGTAGACTTGTTGCCTCGCAGCTATAGGTTTTCTGGTTTGATTCTTGGCTGGGGTGCCTTCTGTGTGGAGTCTGCATCTCATCCCTGTGTTTGTGTGGATTTGCTCTGGTGTCCTGCCATTTTACAAAGACATGTGTCTGCAGTATTTCTCCCTGGGCCTCTGCTGAAAATTGTTTTTGTTCTGTCAGAAGTAGAATTCACAGGGATTTGTATTTCAGACTTCATATTCTTCAGAAAATACATAGTAACACAACCTTCTATTCTAGCAGTTTTGTAAGTTTATAAGATGAATATTTGAAATTTGTCCTTATTTTTGGGACTGTATTACCCCATTATTGGCTTTGTCCAGGTTTTTTGTGCTAAGGTTGACAGCTGTAGCAAGAACTGAATTCACTGAATATCTTTTGAGGGCTGTATTCCCTCATTACTGAGTTTGTCCAGGTGTTTTGTGCTAAGAGGTTGACAGCTATGGTGAGAACTGAATTCATTAAATGATAGCCATTTAAGTTTCAGTCTTCCTCTCTTTCACAAAGCAGCTGATTTGGTGTAGTGGTATTTGCTTTGACTCATTTGCACAGGGACCTTGGCAGTAAAATGTATGGTGGTAACACAGCATTTTATTCTAGCAACTTTCCAAGATTATACAAGCAATGTTTAATGTGTCCCTGGTTTTTGGGCTTTTGACCCCCCCCCAATAAATTTGACTTTTTCCAAATTTCTAGTGTTGCGAAGTTGAGATGCAGTTGAGTATTGAGTAGATTTTACAAGGAGCTGAGAGCTGCAGGGGAAGAGAAGTTTAGTGCTGCTTATGGTAAGTCAGCTTGCATTGTTAATAGCACAACAGGTTGTGTACTTGCTTTTTGATGCAGATGATTGTTGGTTCTACTCCCACAAGGGGTGAATGCTGCCGTACTGAAAAAGTTAAGATACTAACTATGAGCCTGTTATCGGTTTGCTACCCATTTCCTATTGCAATATTACTAGCTTATCATTTTTAATGTAATATAGGCAATTTATTCCTCAGGGGCATTGGACACTTTATTTTTCGATGAAACCATGAAATATAAAGGTGTTTGCTAGCAGCAACCTCTTCATTAGTTACAGATTTATTTAATGTGGAATTATTTAGATTACTTTTTTACTTCTTCAGAGATTGTGCATATTTACTGATAATGGTGGACTGTAGAATTGTGCATATTTACTGATAATGGTGGACTGTAGAAGTTTGAGTAGACTTTTATGATGGAAATGTTCTGAACTGGGCAGTTTTGTCATTATGGGTGCATGCATTTTGTTTCACTGTTTACTGGAAAGATGTTCTGAATTGGGCAGTTCTGCCACTGGTAAAATGTATTTTCTTTGAATGTGGGTTTCAATGCTGTTTCAATTAATGTGAGTTTCAAGGGCAGAGAAGTTTTAATGATAAGTTTGTTTAGCAGATGTCTTCGTGTTTGTGCTGTAAAATGCAAAATAAAACTTTCAAATGAAGTCCAAATCATCATAGAAGTAAATCAGTATGCACATTAGTGTTTATGGTAAATGGAGTGAAATAGCCAAGTAATGGATCATTGAAATGGCTGAGGGGGAGGCTCCATTAGACCATGATTATGTGAGGGGGAAGGGTGGCAAACTTAAAGACAGCCCCAGCTGAACTATACTTCCCAAATGTCCAGATTTTCAAAGAATGAATAGATTTTTGCTTCTTATTTTTGGTTTGTTCCTCATAAAATTTGTGTTTTTCTGGCAAATCATTTAGGAATTAAGTCACTAAATAATGACACACTGAGTTTCCGACTTCGTAACCTTCAGAAAATTGCATGCTAAAGTAAGACCTGTTGTTCTATCAACTGTCTCAGTTTATACAAGAGCAATTTTTAGTACTGTTTATATGTTCCCCCAATATATTTGGCCTTGTCCAGATTTATTGCATTAACAGGTTGAGAGGTGCATGCAAATAAATTGCTTTATAGAATTAGGCATAGCTAAACCTCTCAACTGTCCCTGATTTTGGCTCAAAATGTTGCTCTTATTTTGGAAGAAAATGTGGAGGGTTTACAATTAAGAAATAACTGTAATAATCAGAGTTATAGACTACTTTTATTTCAGAAATGCATGTAGATTCTTTTATTTTGTCAGCTGCTCAAGTTAGCAGTACTAATATTAAAGTGTCCCTTCTTTGACAGGTTCCCAGCTGTATTGTGTGGCTATTTTATATTTTTACATCAAATATTTGGTCCATTTTTCATAAAATTGTGTTTTTTTTGGCAAAATTGTGGGTTTTTTGGCAAATTAGTGACAAATCATTAAAGACTGAAGTTAGAAAATAATGACAGACATTTGAGTTTCAGATTTCATACCATTCAGAAAATTCATACTAATGCAAGACCTATTCTATTATCTTTCTAAGTTTATAAGAGCAATATTTAAAAATTGTCCTTATTTTTGGGCCTTTGTCCCACTTCTTTGTATGACTTTGTCTAGATTTCTTGCTCTGAGGTTGAGAGGTATGACAAATGTGTCAGGGCCATCACAGTCAGCCAGAGACATTTCAAATTGTGACATACTTCTTGCACCCCACTCCCCCATGTAGTGACTCTGGATGTGTCGAATCAAGGCAAGGAGTAGTTATGCAGTGTGCAGAGTATCGCCCCCATCCAAGGTAGACACAAGTACTAGAGTGGCTTTTCATCTGTCCTTGATTTTTGCAGAATGGTCTGGTTTCTGTCATATTTTTTGTACTGTTGATTTATGCTTATTACTCAAAGTGCCTGTTGCTCTGTGTTTAAGTAGTAATACTTTATTGACCATCAGGTAAGCTTGGCTGAGATCGTAAGAAGCAAGTAAGCTTTAATAAGCATACTGTTAAAGAATTGCCAACATTGAAAGCCTTGCTGTTGTTGCCATGTAGAGAATACTTAACTACATAATGTATAAGCTTTGGGTATTGAAATGCATACGACAGTATTTGTAATAAAGGACAGATTACATTATTTTAAGAAGCTCATTACACTTGGAGACTTCCAGTCATCTCTGCAGGTTTACCCGTAAACTAAACAGAATGCCAACTGTGTGGTCCATAACCTGTGCAGTAATCCTTTGAAGCAATGTATCTTGAGCTTATTTCTTGTTTGCTTTTCATTTTTTACTTTGATCATGATGTCCTTCAAGAATGCAACTGCAGTCATAACATGTGGGTTGTCCTGCCTCAGGCAGCCCTCGGTCGGCCGGATTCCAAAGTCTGGGTCCGACGTCGGCTGATGTTGCATTTCTCTCCGACGTCAGAGCGGCTGGAGTATATAAGCATCAGCCGACGCCATTTTCTTCAGTCTTTCTTGCCGTGCGGTGCCCGAAGCAGAAGCAGTTTGCAAGTGCCGGTCGGTCAGCTCCTGTATTCTTCGATACCGAAGTCATCAAAAAAGCTAAGTACCCCGTTGGGGACCTTTTCTTGCCTCAGCTGATGTCAGAAATAACTGAAAAAGTTAACAATTGTCTTTCTTGTGGTAAACAAATACCTCATAAGGATTTCCACTCTTACTGTCTTCCTTGCCTGGGCCCAGACCACGACGTCTCGGCCTGTGTAGCCTGTGCCCGCTTCAACAAGCGCACTCTCAGGCGCCGGGCGGAGTTCGCTGAAGACTTTTTTGCCGATAAATTTGCTTACAACATGCCGTTGGATCTTCCGACATCGCAAACTCCCAAAAAGCGAAAAGACCGGGACCGACATCCTCGGCTCGCGTCTACCACCGACTCCACGCCAAAGCCCAGCGCGAGTGCTTCGTTTCCCTCCGAGATGGTCTCTCCACCGCTCCGAACCGAAGACACCGCATTACCGACGACTCCGATTCCGGAGATCACTCCGACGCCAGTTATCGATTTTCCTCCGGATACCGAAACCGAGGCAATGCCCGAGACCATTGCTGTAGACAAGGTCACTCCTGCACGTGGAGCTGCCAGGCCTCCTATGGCCATGTCCATTAAGGCCTACACTAGGGCTAAGGCAGCTAGCAAGACAAAGCATATTACTTCTAAATCCTTACCTCAGCCTACTCCAGAGACACAAATTATGTCCATGGCTGCTGATTTAATTTCCATGATTCGAGGTTCACAGGCCCATCCTGAGAGAGGATCCCAGCCTCCTGATAAAAGGCCCAGGGTTGAACCCTCTGAACCTATTCCTTCAGATGAAGACTCTGAGGGCTCTGTCCACTCTGATAGCCAGGAAGAGCTCTTCCAGACCTATGAGGACTCGGATGCAGAAGATTCTATTCCCTCGGCCTCCCCTCCTGAGGATATTTCTTTTGGGGAAGTTCTGCACACCATGAGGGAACATTTGAAGTGGCAGGGTCAGGAATATTCTGATTCTAGGAAACGCCTGAGGACTTTCCTTAAGAAGCCCCAGCACAGGCCCTTAGCTATTCCTCCTGTACTTGATGTTCTGGATGATCTATATTCTGACTCTAGTGCTACCCCTGATTCTCTTCCTCCTGCTCCAGCCAAGCCTGACAGGTATTACAGGGTCCCAGAAACTCATTCCCATTTATTCAGGGCCCATTCTGCTGATTTGGAAACTATTTCACAGGGGCCTAAAGGAGTTTCAGCATCCACCTCTAAAAATCCTTTGCCCTCCAACAGGGAGGCCAGATCTTTAGAGAGATGGGGTAAAAAAGTTTACACATCCACTACCTTATCTATGAGAGCTTTAAATTGCCTTTTTCATATGTTACAATATCAGGATTACCTTTTAGAAGATTTACAAAAAACTCTAGCCACTCCTGATCCTTTGGACAGGAAGACTTTGCAGGAAGCTGTACATAACACTCAGCAAGTAAGCAACCACTTCCTGCAGTGTGGGTATGATGCACTGGAAGCTTCATGTAGGGCAGCTATGACAGGGGCAGTCATTTGAAGACATGCTTGGTTAAAAGATCAACCTCTACCAGATCATGTAAAAGCAAAACTTCTGGATGCACCTTTGGAAAAGAACAAGATTTTTGGTGCAAATGCTAAGGATGTGTTAAAGACCATCGAAGAAAAAGCAAAATCAGTTCAGACGGTGAAAGATTTCCTCCAAGTTCAATCCCCCAGATTCAGTAGGAATTGGCCTTCTAAAAACTGGTCCTTTCCAAATACAGAAAAGTTTCAAAGGGGTAAGAACAGACATGGCCGAGGAAGAGGCCAATACAGAGGCTCTTACAGGGGACGACAATGGCAGCCAGGAAACCAAAGAAGTGACGCAGGGGTTTCACCTGACCCACAACCACAGTCTCAATGACTTTCCTCTACTACCGCCTACCAGGGAACAAATAGAAGTTCCCTTGGGCGGGAAATTATCTCTGTTTGCAGAAAACTGGCACAGATTGACAAAGGACAAATGAATTTTGGACATTATAGACCGAGGGTACAGGTTTCATTTTCATACCTTACCAAGAAAACAAGGCATGCCAAACCTACCACAAAACCAGAGAGCAGAGGCTATTAAGCAAATCACTCTGCTGACTCGGATGAAAGCAATAGAAAGAGTTCCACAACAAGAACAAGACCAGGGGTTTTACTCAAGACTGTTCCTGGTTCCAAGAAAAGAATCTCAATGGAGACCAATACTGGACTTGTCCGCATTAAACACCTTTCTCATAGTACCAAAGTTCAAAATACTGACTGTACAGCAACTCCTTCCCATGCTGGGCAAGGGGTCTTGGCTGATTACTCTGGACCTGAAGGAGGCATACCTGCATGTCCCTATCAGACACAGCTGCAGAAGATACCTCAGATTTCTTGCAGGGCCAGAGCATTATCAATTCTCAGCATTGTCATTTGGCTTATCTACTGTGCCCAGAGTATTCACAAAATGCCTGGCTTCAGTAATTGCTCATTGCAGGCTCCAGGGGATACAAATTTACCCATACCTGGACGACTGCCTCATACAAGCAGACGACAAATTGATGTTGACAAAAAACTTGGACTATGTCATAGGATTACTTCAAGCTCTGGGATACACAGTCAACTTCCAAAAGTCAAGACTGCAGCCATCCCAGCAAATAATCTTCTTAGGAGCCAAATTAGACACAGCCTCTCAAATGGCTTACCTGACAGAAGACAAGCAAGAGAAGTTAACTCATTACTTCAAAGGTTTAGCAAAACTCACCCAGATGACTGCAAGGAGATTCCTACAGGCCCTGGGTTACATGGCATCCTGCATTCTCCTGGTTTCATTAGCAAGACTACACACGAGAAAGCTTCAATGGTACCTAAAAAGCATTTGGTCTCAACACAGCAACAACTTGGAGACAATCATTCCGCTCATTCCATGCCTACAAAAGGAATTTCTATGGTGGGCCTCGGTGAGCCAGGCAAACACAGGTATGTCATTCAAAAAACCACAGATAACACAGACCATGACCACAGACTCCTCAGACCTTGGATGGGGGGCGCACATGGAAGGCAGGTGTATACAAGGACAATGGTCTCCAAAGGAAACACATCTGCATATAAACCAAAAGGAAATGCTGGCAGTAATGCATGCCATCGAGGCTTTTCAACACCAACTCCAGCAAGGCCATTTACTGATACCGACAGACAACACCACTGTGATGTGGTACATAAACAAGCAAGGGGGCACCCACTCTTACCCCCTTTGCAGACTGACAATGCATCTTTGGGAGAAAGCACTAAGTCTAAACATCCAGTTACAATCCCTGTTTGTCCCAGGAAAAGACAATGTATTGGCGGACAGCCTAAGCAGGAATTTCACAGAGCCACACGAGTGGAGGTTACATCCGAAGGCCTTCAGACAACTCACTTCGACATGGGGCAAGCCAGAAGTGGACCTATTTGCCTCTCATCTCAACCATCTTTTACCAAAATTCTGCACAAGGACATACCATCCAAAAGCTTGGAAAATAGATGCCCTCTCATTCAACTGGAACTCACTAACAATCTATGCATTCCCACCTCTGCCACTGATGACCTCAGTATTACTAAAGATCAAAGCAGAGAGACCCAAGGGAATCATAATAGCTCCGGACTGGCCAAGACAAAACTGGTACCCACTACTACGGAGCATATGTCACACCAGGAGGTGGGCCCTTCCCCAATAGCCTCTACTTCTGACAACAGAACTTCGAAACAGTGCATCCAAATCTACAGACACTGCAGCTAACAGCCTGGGAGATCCCTTAAATAACTTCAGCCTATCTCTCTCCAAGGAAGTTCAGCGGATACTAACAGAGGCTCGAAGACCCTCCACCAGAAAGGTTTACTTAGCAAAATGGAAAAGATTCACAAATTGGAATACCATCAAGGGACATGATGCATCATTGTTGAACATCCCACTCATCTTGGAATATTTGGCAGATATGTTAAAGAACGGCCTCTTATATTCTTCCATAAAGATACATGCATCTGCTATTTCAGCTAGATACAACACTGATCCTCCTGTTTTTTCACACCCTTTACTAAGGCAATTCCTCAGGGGAATCAAGAACATTAAGCCACCAAGAAAGGCCCCAGTGCCAGCCTGGGACCTAAGTTTTGTCCTAGAAAAACTGACTCTACCACCATTTGAGCCAGTATCTTCAGTGGACTTGCAATTTCTCTCTTGGAAGACAGCTTTCCTGTTGGCAATTACATCAGCAAGAAGGGTCTCGGAGCTACAGGCCCTAATGGCAATACCACCCTTTATTATTTTTCACAGAGACAGAGTTTCATTAAGGACCAACCCTACTTTCATGCCAAAGGTGGTATCTAGGGTTTCTTTAAATCAAGCAATTCATCTGCCTGCTTTCTTCTCCAATCCTGAGAACAAGGGGGAAAGGCTGTTGCATACCTTGGACATTCAAAGACAACTTCATTACTACCTGGAGAGAACCAATGCCAGTAGGAAGTCTGAACAACTTTTTGTAGCTTACGCCCCTGCAGTTCAAGGAAAAGCAATTTCAAAACAAACTATTTCAAAATGGATTGGACATTGCATCAGATTCTGTTATTCCTTTCAAGGAAAGACTGTTCCAGACAATATCAGACCACATTCCACCAGAGCTACAGCCACCTCTACAGCATTCTTAAGAGGGGTGCCTACTAAGGACATTTTAGAAGCTGCTACATGGAGCTCCGTGCATACATTCTCCAAACACTACAATCTCCCTCTATATTCCAGATCCAGAGCAGGCTTTGCTTCGGCAGTTCTGCAGGGTTTGATTGCCACACCATCTTTTTCCTAGAGCATTCCTCCTCCCCCAGCTAAGCTATGGTATTCTACCCACATGTTATGACTGCAGTTGCATTCTTGAAGGACATAGTACAGTTTTGTACCTACCATAAATGTAGATGTCCGATAGACATGCAACTGCAGTTGGATTTTCCCACCCTCCATACCCCTCTATGCCTAGGGTCCACTCCTATCCCTGCTTCTCTTAGCTGGGGATATCTGTTATGGTGTATTTGTTTTATTGCTCATTTGTTTGTTTGGAATCCTGTTTTTGTCTTCCAATTTGATTACAGCCTTCCTTGGAGGGCACCTGGCATCTGGGGCAAGAAACACTGAAGAAAATGGCGTCGGCTGATGCTTATATACTCCAGCCGCTCTGACGTTGGAGAGAAATGCGACATCAGCCGACGTCGGACCCAGACTTTGGAATCCGGCCGACCGAGGGCTGCCTGAGGCAGGACAACCCACATGTTATGACTGCAGTTGCATGTCTATCGGACATCTACATTTATGGTAGGTACAAAACTGTACTTTTTCCCCATGAAACAAGTAGATAGTTGTCAGGCAGCAGGTCTTTTTTTGGATAAGAAACATTTTTACAAGTGGGGGCATCAGACATTTCTACTTTCAGCATGTTACTTGGTACTTTAATAAAGCTGAATATAAATTATAATTAAAACTGCAGTACAAGAACTGGTTTGAGTTGAGTGCTACTTGATTTCGACTGGCATTCCATTAATGTATTTAAAAAATAATTTATTTTTTCATGCCTCACAAACTTTTTGTTTCCATCTAGATATTAAGTAAGCTGTCATGCAGCCAATGCACTAAAATATTTTTATTCTTCTACACTTCATTTTGTCTTGATTGGACTCTCATAATGATGGTTTGGCACCCAGGGCAGTGTATTTAGTTAGTTTTTGTGGTTTTGAGCATAGCTCCTCCCTTTTCCAGTTGGCCACACCCCTTCCCATTGACCCCACCCATTCAGCTGTCTCCTGCAGCCCCCCTTTGATTTGAAGTCACCAGCCGCCACTGCTTAATATACTCTATCAGTGTTTTGTTTATTGTAACCAGGTCTGCATGCAGTTGTCTTATATCATCCTGTAGTTTATTGGAAGTCATGTTGTCTGAAGGTTGCATTATTTTTAGCTGAACAGCTGCATAACTCTTCCCTAGTCAGTGTTTCTTCCTCACTTTTTGTAGCTGATTTTTCCAGGTCTTCTGTATTTCTTTATTCCTGGCATCCAGGCAGTGTACTTACTAGCCAGTTACTGAAATTCACCCATAAACACAAGTCTACTGGCCTTCTCTGCTGAGTTTCTGTTTTCACACTGGGTGAGCTAGAAACAAGTTGTTACTCAGTGTGCAGTCAACTTGGAGCAAAACCTGTCCATGAACCATCTTGATGCCTTGCCTTGCTGATCATACCTTAATTAACCAGAATAAAAAAGCAATCAATAATCCTAGTACTGAATGCATCTCCCCCCAGCATTCTGTAGCTGAATGTTTGGATTCAGCAAGATGGTATCTTCCAAACAGTTATATGTTTTTGTTTATAAACCAAGGCAAGAATGCCACCAAAATTAACAGCTTTATTGTTTTACATATCCAGCAAGTAAAACCAGTAAACTAACAATAAAAGTCAGATAAAGTAAAAAAAACATACTCAAAGCCATCTGAACTGAAAACTTTGTGTAGAAATTTATTACCAGCTAAAAGCATCAACTAGAAATGGAAAAAACAGCATATAGCATGAAAGCTCAGTATTCCAACATTATGGGAAACAAAATGTCAACTTGCTTTGCATCTCTTCTCAGCAAACAATACAGCAGCAACACAGAAGGAAATTGCATAAACTTGTAATGCAGATGTGTAAACATGCAGAACATACAGATAGCCATCAGTATCACAGGGTGAAGGTGGTAAGGTGTTTATACATTGAAAGGAATATATATATATATATATATATATATATATATATATATATATATATATATATATATATACAGTTTGAGATCTACTGTTATGGGGAGTACATCTCACAAAACTGCACTGTCCTCTTCACCCGAGAGGCCTGCCACAGAATTCCTCAAAAACACGTTATACTAATGTAAAAACTTATGAAGTACAGATTAGACTATCTTTTCCCTACATGTGGACTAAATACAGTCTGTAAAACTTGTCCCTATGGTGCAGAGCGATAAATCCCTGATTGTGCTGCAGAATACCTGTATTTGACTAGCAGCATGGGGGCTAGAGGGACCAGGCAGCAAATGATGGCAGTGAGCGGATAACACCAACCTCCCATCATGTGGGGAAGGAGGCTGTCTAGGCTCACTGCAACAGTTCCACTCTACAAAAGGTATATGTCTTGGCCTGAAGATTCCACAAGCACGTTGCAAAACAGCTATTGTGGAGCTGTGGAGTAGTGGAAGGTTAAAGAACACTCCCCAAGCAACAGTACAATACTGCAGCAACATTGTCAATCCCCCTAACAAGCCTCAGAAGTGGGTTAGGTTGAGAACAGGGGGAGGCTAAAGTGGGGTTGGTACACCAAGTGAATGAGGAAAGGGGATAATGATAGCTGATGGTTAGCTGTTGGGGGAAGATATAATATGGTAACCGAGTAGCAGCTCTGTTAAGATGCTATACAAATAAATGCTAACTTTTATACTTACTTGGACAAAAAGTTTTGCATCATTCTAGGTATTTGTTGTTTAGTATTTTGCATCAAGACTGAAATTGTGTGTGCTCTGTACTTTTCTTAATATTTCTTCTGAATTTAGTCAGTTTGGATCAGTGAAAAAAATAATGTTTTTTTCTTTGGCAGAAAACATCTTTGACAAAAGCCTTTCAACAAGAAGTTGCACTGTTACAAGAAAAATCCTTAAAATGGACAGCTTTCATATCAAAATGGATTTTATACAGGAAAACTGCAGTAAAAGATCGTTTAATATGACACAGTAACAAGAACCTCAAAGAATGGAGAACACTCTTGCTGATGAAATCAGGTTAAAAGAAGAGGAAACAAATTACATTCTTTCTGAAACAGAACACATGGCTGATAGATACATGGATACATCAGATGGCCTGGAGAAACAGAGAAATGCAAAACAACCTGAGAGTTTTTAGAATACTTGAAAAATGGAGGGCAATAACATGACTGATTCCGTAACCACCTGGATTCCTAAAACTTAAAATCTATATAAGGGGATTTTCTTTAGGAAAGGAAGAATGCATAGAGTTTTGGTAAAACCATGCAGAAAAAAATGTGATTCCCTACATGATCTACAAATGCTAAATCTATTGTTTTATCTCGAAAGTAATGATTCTAAAAAACACTTGGCAAAACTTCCATTAGTAATAGCAATAATAGCATCAGATCAGATGATGGCTTCCAAATCAGGACTGTGGGGGGAAAAAAACAAAAGCTTTTTTGGCCCCTGACAAAAGCCCTCCAAAAAATATCTTCTAACCTTCCAGACTTAAAATATGCTTAGAAAATAATACAAATGTGTTCAAAATTAAGTTGCTTTTTGCAATCAATACAATTATTACAAACCGAAAAAGTATAGAAATTGATGCTTTTAAGTATTGTAGGTACTATCTACAATAACTACAACTGTCTTTCTATATAAAGAGACACAACAGTTATACTATACCACTAATGTAGTGATCTAAAGGAATGCCTTAAATGGATTACAATGAATTTAGCATTAGCCATAATGATTACTTAGTAAACAGAAGATCACTTTTATAGTAAAGCAACACTACCATGATGAGATATTAATACTGAGGTGCACAAGAATGCCTGCTGCAATAAAATCAGTAGAAGTTCTTGTTCTTTGATAAATTAATTTAAGTTAAAAATATTTCCAATAACTTATGCAAATTATTTTCTTACAGAAGACATGACTCTTCTCTTATTTAATAAATGTAAGTGACAAGACAAAGCCTTTTTTAATTAGAGAAGTGATAACATTATACACATGTATAAACCATTATTTCCTATATATCTACATTTTACTGAGTCTGGTGTTGCTTTTGCTGTACCCCAAAAAGTCTGTTATTTGACTTTATTGTTATTGTTTTAATAATTTTAGCATGAATACTTACAATAACCAACACAAACTTAACATAACTTTGTATATCTGTATATGACATAAATCTGTGCTAAAATTCTGAATACTGCTATGTATCTGATAACTTTCCATATTGAAATTCTAAGTTTTTACATAATGAACAGGTCATCTTTCTGCTGATTTTATTTTACATCTATAACATAGGCAAATTATTTTACAACTGAAGCACTTGCTGCACAGTGAAGTTGACATACGAGAGAGAGAGAGAGGGAGAGAGGTTCGGCTCTATATTACCTTATCGAAAAACCTAGTCAGTGAAAGTCTGTTCCTCAACCAATAAACAGCGAACTGTCACATCTTTGAATGGCCACTTCAGTGGATTTTTTCCTAGGGGAAAAAAAATTGCTTGGCCAACCAAAACCGAGACAATATTTCAAACCCTTCAAAGTAGGGGGGCTGTGCCCACCACAATCCCCAATGTGGGGGAGTAGTGCACCCCCACCCCCTAACTAAATATACCAACTCTAAGATTGCACTTCAGAGAGGAAAAGGATACATTTCTGATGATGGCCAAGCAATTTTTTCCCCTTGGAAAACATTTGGTGAAGTGGCCATTCAAAGATGTGAGAGTCTGCTGTTTATTGGTTGGCGAACAGGCGTTCGCTGACTAGGTTTTTCAATAAGGTAATACAGACCTGAGAAGTTAATTTAATGATTTGCTCAGAGATGTATGATTGTTCTGCTTTCTTTAAAACTAGCCAATGAAAATGACTGTCTCATATAGATTATATTAATCTCTTTATGAGAAAAGGGATCTTGGGATCTATATACAGGTGGATTTCCTAGACACCTGTCATCCAAGCAAGCACATGAAAAGGAAAGAATAATTTTACTTGAGAACTTGAACTGCAATACAGCTCTGCACAAAGATGTGTTCCATCACAGCTACATTACAGCCTGGCATTGATTTGCATTAGTGGAAAGTATTGGATCCTAATAAAATTGAGAATACTACTTATAATTACCAACTTAGAGACAGTTTAATACTGTACACCTGTGTATGGCAGATGTGAGTCATGAATTGTGTAGGTTGCTCCATATTAAATAATATTGTATTATTTACGTGTATATATGAATTATAGCTATTCTTTCAGTGATGCTACTTTTTCCATTTAAATAGTATATTAATTAATAATTATGACCTATTTGAACTTTACTAACATTAGATCCTGCTATGAGCAAATCATTTACAAAATAACTTGATTTTGATATTTTTGGATAAAAAAATAATGCAAATTTAAGATACATAACTCCTCAGAAGTATCAGGTGTTTTCCTATTAATCAAACTGAATTCTCTTCTATATTAATATTTAATATTAAATTAAAAATAATAACTTAGTGTTTATAAGTTTGGTAGTTCAATATTTAATGCTGCACTGTTATAAAATACTGTTTTTCTAAAACTCCAAAATAAATGGATATTAACACAGAAAAAGGAAAAGGGAAGCACTAATTACAGTAGGTAGGTAGGTGTAAAACAGGTAAGTCTATTTGAAAGAAAGGAGTTTTATTTAATTCATCAGAGTAGAGAACTTTTAGTAGATTTACTGATACAATGTACATCAGTCCCATTATTCCTACATACTATTTTTTACTGATAACATCTTGGATATAAAAAAATATTTCTCATGTTTAGGTGTGAAAATTATTATCGAGTTTCAAAATTATGAAAGGAGTAAAAATGTCTTATTTTGGTTCATATATTATAAGAACATGTATAACTAAGAAATAATGCTAAAAACAACACAAAGATAATAAAGAAAAAATGAAGAATGCATGTATACACAGTTAATTAAAAAATATATACATAAGTGATTAATATAAATGCATTATGAGGTATAAATTTATACATATACATTATGTACTACAAATTCCTTACTGGTATCAGCCATCATAAATAAAGGTGTACGCTAGAAGTACTAAGAAAAGGAATGCAGTATATCAAAAAGAAAGTCAGAAAGATACATACATGTTTTTATTTCATGATGAAAAGGTTTTTTCATATGAAATTCTATGATGACCAGTTGTGACTACTAATAAAAAAAATTACCTGAACAAACGCTGTACTGCGATACTTAAGTTAGTAACACGTGTAAACAGAATACTTTATAATTTTTTTTCTCGCCTCCCTTCTTCTAAGATTCCCTCTGTATTAAAAAGCTTGTGTTAATGTTTAATATTTCAATTTGGTCATATAGATAAATTTAATGCTTATATTTGGTCAAATCTGTTTCCCTGCATCAGCACAAAGACTAAATTCTTATCGTGCAGATAGACAGCAAATTTTGGATAAAGTTAGTGGGTAGCTTGCTTAGGATTTCCTAATGAGATTAGTGATTTTAAGATGCTATGGATGGGGCCAGTACTGTTTTTTTCTTCAGTTTGAATAGCTTAACTTTTCAACAATTTTTTTATGGTGCAACATTCAACTTATTAATAAACAGACTTATTTTAATGCATACATTTGATCTGTATGCTTCACACATAATATGTACTGAATATGGTAAGAGTATTTAAATGAAATCAAAACACTGGAAATGCCAGAATTACCAAATGCGTTTTTAAACAGTACTGTACTAAATAGTGGTTATAAATGGAGGAGTCTGATTAAATATCTTAGAAGCAATACTGCCTTTGTCTTTTAGAAAGGGGTCCACAGAAATGTGCTTTTAATGGCTATTCAAGCTTAGTAAATTCATTCTTTAAAGAAAAGAGAGGGGCAACTTTTTTACAGAGAAATAACACCAAATATTATTTACTTATAAAAGACAAGTTGCACACATTATAGATTTATTACATTAACTAATATGCACTGGATGGATATGTGATAACTTACTGAACAGTGATATACTGAATGTCATAACAATGAAAGCGAAATCATGAAAAGTCAAATATTGAGACTTAACAATGTGGAACTTAAAATACCAACTGTATGTATGTACTACACATGTAAACTACACATGTAAACTGCACCAGTAAGCATGCTGTAAACAAATATCACTTCTCTGTTACTGAAACTCGGAAACAATTACTAGCATGGTCCTACAGGGGAGGGGGAAGAGTCCAGCTTTCTACATATGTAGGGTAGCAGATATTTTGATTTCAACATTGTATCTTTAGTACTATTACTTTCAGTACCTTGCTTTTCAGTAAGATGACATGGATCCACACTGGATACCAGCACGAATCTGAGTTTGTAAACAAAAACACAGACATCTTTTTGATAATTTAAAAGATAACCAATCTTTGGGGGTGACTATTAGTATATTAAACAAAAACAGACTAATAAAAAATCAGAACCAAGGTTTGCAGACTATTTTAGGGCCTTAAGAAACTGAGTTAATTTGTTGACTCTAATAGAAAGAACTAAGTGACTTTGCTGAACTGTTTTTTTAAACATCATTATTATATTTTTGGGACCCAAACACACATTTACAGAATTTGTATTTTTAATTATTTAAGTTCCAAAACTGACTTGACTAAGTCCATTATCTGATCATAATCCTATTAATTCTAAACTGGATATTTATAACAATTCAGTAGTTGATATAATTCTTTCATATATTAAGACATTAAACATTTAAGGTTTAAACAGAAAATGAAGGCTTTCTTTCAGTTAATGATAATGGTGAGGCAAATGACACCAGTTTATGGGATTTGTTTAAAATATATGCATGAGATAAAACTACATTTTGCTGTCATAACAAAATGAAATAATGCAGTAATAATGGATTAAAATACAAGATCACTGAAATGTTGTCAAATTAAAAGTTAAAAGGAAAGAATCCATTTTTTAGGTTTAGTGAAGACCTTAAGTGACAAATATTTAAAGTGAAACAATAAAAAAAATAAAAGACATAAAATACATTTTATTCACTTTTAAAGGATACTATGAAAATATCAATAAAGAATATACAGAGGATGTGGATGCAAAATTTAGAATACTTTATAGTATGAAATATCAAAAGTGCATTTTTAATACCTTTATTGAATTGTCACGCAAGACACAGGCAAATATACATTTACAAAAATGAAAACAAACCATATTACCTTGTGCCCAGCTATAAGCATAATGCATCACATATATTCTCTTGTATAACTTTCATCACTCCAACATTACATAAATTGCTCATTTCCTGCCTTTCTTTAAATCTTACTCCTCATCTAATCCTTGAATTTCTGAATGCCTTACTTTTTGCCAATTGCTCTAAATATAAAATAAATAAAGGGGAGTCAGGACATCCTTATCTGGTTTCTCTGTTCAGACATGACTTGTTAGAGAGGAACCCTCACACTTTAATTTTTGCATTTGATCTCTCATATATCCTTCCATTTAACCTTATTATTGCATCAGGGGTTGCAAATGCTTCCATCGCCTTACTCAAAATTTTAGCTTACTCTGTTGAATGTACATCAAGATTCGTCAACAACAGTGGTATTTTCTTGCATTCGGCCTCATTCTGGATCATCACTGTTCTACTAATGTTGCCAAATATTTGCCTCCCCTCTACAAAACCACAATGATCCATCTCTATCAATTTTGGCAACACCTTTGCCATTTCTGCAGCTATTATAGACATAAACACTTTATAATCATTGCTAAAAATTGAAATGAGCCTATATGAAGCTGGGTCTGAT
Source organism: Protopterus annectens (assembly GCF_019279795.1). Taxonomy (NCBI): domain Eukaryota; kingdom Metazoa; phylum Chordata; order Ceratodontiformes; family Protopteridae; genus Protopterus; species Protopterus annectens. Next base: position 305,525,244 of record NC_056751.1, on the reverse strand, counting down.
GGGTCTTTGCCATCTTTAGGCAAACACAACTTTCTTCTAGGATTTTCCTGTGCTCCGAGTTTTAAAATATAGTTAAACAAAATCTTTCAGATCTTTATCACTTTCTTCCCTTTTAACTTCCAAACTTCCACAGAAATACCATCTATTCCTGGAGACTTTCCTGCAGCTTGATTATAGAGCACCATTTTTATGTCATCATCTCCTATCTTAGCTGTTACTTGTTGAGCTTCATCTACCTCTAACCTTGGCAGCCTTAAGTCTTCAATAAAAATTTCCATCTGTATTCTCTGTTATTTTCCACTTACCTCTACCTTATACAAATTTTCATAAAATTTCCGAAACATCTATAATAACTCTATAGTATTATTGGTAATTTTTCTGCCCAACTCTTCCAACAACCCTTTTTACTTTCAGTTGAATAAGCAAATGTGCTAAAAGTTTTTGTGCTCTTGAGCTATTATCAAAAAACATTTGATTAACAGCAGATGTTATGTTGTCCCATCTCATCTTCATTCTTGCTGATTGGGTTTGGAGCCGAGACTTGGCTCTGACTCGGCCTATACTAAAGCTGGAGAGCTTCTACTAGCTAGAGGCTGAGTCCTATCCCATGGTGCTTAGCGGCTGTTCCCCAGATCTCATTTGTCGCTTGAAGCTTCGGGATTGTCTTCACTGGCTCAGGCTTGTAAAATTTTATATATTTCTACTAGTTACTTCCTAATTATTATCTATTTTACTTACTAATTTCTCTCGTAATAGCCTTGTGCTATTTTTGGCTCTCTAAACCTTGTATTTTTACCTTTTTGTGGCTGTCTTTTTCTTTGGGCCTTGTCTCCTCAAGAATCTGTTTAAATTAGAGGATTCTTGTTCCTTCTCTTTCTTCTTTCTCCTTTTAGGGGTCACCGTTTAAGGTAGAGATGTCTTCTCTGGTGGAGGAGATAGTCGTTTAGCTTAGAGACTTCTCCTCCTCTTCTTTAAAAAAAAAAAAAAAAAAAAAAAAAAAAAAATATATATATATATATATATATATATATATATATATATATATATATATATAATTTAGATACCTTCCTGTTTTGCTATCTTTCTCTTTCGCATAAAAGATAAAACCTTTTCTAACGTATATAGAGTGTTTTATTTTCCTTTTAGCTAGTCATGTCTAAGGAGCCAGCTAAGGAACACAAGTCAGGATTCAAAAAGTGTGATTCCTGCACTCAGAAAATGTCCACTACTGACGAACACACTAGTTGCCTGTACTGTCTGGGACCACTCCATCTTCACGACTCCTGCTCCACATTTCATAGCTTTAGCACCAGTGTCTTGCAGAAGAGGAGGAATAAGCTTATACTAAGGGGCTTATTTAAAAGTGGATGAAGGAAATCAGAAAAAAAAAATTGGACATGACCAAAAAGGCTGCTTCATCGGCTCCAGTGTTTGAGCCAACAAGCAGCACTAAACCTGATACTTCTTCGGCTCCGAAAGTTGTCAGGCCCAAAAACATGGTTCTCCCTCATTTCCATCGGAACCGCTGTGGAGCCGGAAAAGGAGTCGGTCACCATCCTTGGAGCCTGTTCGCTCGGTGCCGGTACCTCCTCTACTACAGTGGGTGGCAGGTAGCCACAAGTCTTCTAGTCATTCCTCTAGATCTTCCAGGCTACTGGATGATGACGTGGGGCAGGTAGTGAAGAGGTTTTCTACGGACCCGGGCCCTAGCAGAAATTCTCTCGAGCCCAGCTCATCAGATCATGGAACCAACAATGGTACCCCCAACTACGCTGATTCCTCCTCCAACTCAAACGAGTTTTGAGCCAGAGAGTATGGAAGTTGTTGTGCTGGATCCGCCAGAGCCACTAATCACTACTTATATCTCAGTTCTGACGTCCACTCCGGTTTCCTCAATGCTTTCGTCCATTGAGGGACCTGGGGGCCGACACTCCCTGGTCGGCTCTGGGGGGGGGGGGAGTCGGGTTGGACCCTTGTCGGAACCAGCTCTCTCACTCGCTGCCTTGGCTCAGGTGAGTTTGGCTCCCACATCTGCCTCAGAGCCACCCTCCTCGGTGCTGCGAAGATCTCCCGGCCTCTTGGGGCCAGAGTCTCTTTCGGCCCAGGACCATGGGCCTTCGAGGTGATGCTCTCCACTCAGTCTGCTCCACCTTTGGCTCCGGCCTCTCTCCCCCCTAGGGGACCGGTGTCCACCTCTTCGTTACCCCTCCATCACCCACAGAGTAGAGTGCCAGTGCCCCAGGAAGCCACAATGGATGGATCCTCCTCTTCCGATACCTCTCTGGACCATCCTCAGAGGAGGTTCCTTGGAACAGACAGTGTAAGAGGAAGCACATAGACTCCCCTGAGTCTGTCACTTCTGATAATGACTTAGAGGATTCAGAAGGGCCCCCACGGTCACCTTCTGAGGATGTCTCCTTTTCAGACATCCTGGAGATCCTTAAGCAGAGAGGTGGCAGGAAGTCCCTTTCCTCTTCTGAAGATGAGTCGGTATACCTGGAGGCATTTGGCTCTCGCCCCTCCACCTCTTGGATGTCTCCATCTTTCAATCCTCTCCTGGGTTTTGTGAGTCAAAAGGTGTGGGACTCTCTGGACTCAGTGGACCCCGTTCTGCGGAGGCCTAATAAATTCATTATGGCCCCAGAAGATAGGCAGTATTTAACAAAAGGGGTTCCTGTAGATGCAATGGTGGTGGCAGCAGTCACAAAAAAGGAGTTAGCTGAAACTTTTGTATCTGTTCATCCACCAAATAAGGATTCTCTTATGATGGACAGATACGGGAAGTGTATGTTCTCCTCAGTGGCATTTACCGTACAGTTGTGAATTATTTGTCGCATTTCACGCAGAGATACACAGTAAGGTGCTACAGCCCAGGACTCATCTGATAAGGTTAATTCCCAGCTTGCAACCTTAACACCCATATCGAACTCCTCCATGCACCTCATATCTTATGCAGCCAATGGAGTGAGCAGGGCAGCAGGCAGAGGAATAGCTCTTCATAGACATTCCTGGATGCACCTTTGTGAGTTTGTCGAACCCTTCCGTTCTTCCTTCATTGACACTCCCTTTGATGGCTCATCATTGTTTTGGCCGAAAGTGAAAGAAACTCTCACTAGGAGCCAACAAGATGGTAAGACTCTGTCTGCCGTTGGAGTCCATTTTTCCACCCCTACCAGACCTTATCCTAAAGGTCAAAAGAGCAGAAAAATGTGGTTCTGTAAGTCCAAATGAGCCTTATCTGACACTCATGGTGATCCTTCCCCCAGGGGCAGAGGGGAAAATAATGGAAGACACCACACACGCAGCAGAGGGGGTCCGCATAACCAGGGTGACAGAGATACGTTCTCTGGTAGGCCCTTCCAGTGTTCCTGAAAGGAGGCCTGCCTATCCACCTCTAGAGGCAGTTGGGGGGAGATTATCGGTGTACCCAGAAGCCTGGCTAAATGTGACTCAAGACAAATAAATACAGTCCATTATATCCAGAGGATACAACATTTCATTTCAAAATCCACCTCATCTGCCAAAGTTTATCCCAGACATTACACCCATCAAAGGGATCAAGCAACACTAGAAATCCAAACATTGTTAGAAAAAAAGAGTCATCCAAGAAGTCCCTGCTGATCAACTAGGATCCAGAATTTACTCAAGGTTCTTTTTAGTCTAAAAAAAGAACAGGGGACTGGAGACCCATTCTGGATCTCAGCAGACTAACAAGTCGGTGAAAAAGTCAAAGTTCCGGATGGTAATACTGCAGTCTATACTCCCGTTTCTGCTTTTGACACCAACTATTTGTTTGGCACGGACCCTCTTGGAGGATTCTTGGTGTCATCTGTGCATTTTATAATAAAACAAAGTTTGCAGTCATCTGCAGATTTGGTCGGTAAGAAATCCTTAATATTAAGCTTGACCTCTGAGAAGTAAATGCCAAAGAGGAGTAGTCTACGGCTGTACACAGAATAGTTGTGTAAAATCTTATCATAACCATAGATGTCCTTCTCTTCTATGTTGCAGTGGTCCTTACACCTGGATTGTATTCCGCCCAATGACCTGACATCTGGCCTGTATACAAAAGCTTAAAGCCACTGCCAGTAAGTTGGACGTCACACTTAGTTTCTGACATCAGCCTTAAAAGGACATCTGCATGTACCATCCTCAGAATAAGGAAACCCCATGAGGAACAATAGTTCTAAGGTAAACAAGGAGTCAGCTTAAGAAGTTGCAGGGGGAAGGCAGAAGGGACAAAATAGTGAAACACAGAAGAGAAGGACATATATGGTTATGGTAAGATTTTACAGAACTATTCTATGTCCTTCTATTCAGTGTTGCAGTATTCCTTCCACCAGAGAGAGCGTCAAAGTTTATTGGGAACCTAGGGAGGGAGGAAGGAAGGAAGGAAGTGAGGCAGACTTCTCCACAAAACCATGCAGAAGAGATCTAGCAAACCCTTCCCTGGACCTAGAGATAGTGTCTAACTTGTAATGTTTGGTAAAAGTATGGACTGAAGTCCAAGTAGCAGCCTCCAAAATGGAATTAGTATCCAGGCATTTAAAGAAAGCCCCTGATAAAGCAACTAATCTGGTGGAATGGACTCTCACAGAGGAAGACAGTGATTTTCCATGAAAAATATAGCAAAATACAATAGCCTTGGAAATCCAAGATGAAATAAGTTTGTTTAGAGACAGGTACACCCAGAGCCTTGGGATGAAAAGATGGAAACAGCTGATCTGACTTCCTAATAGATTTAGTTTTGTCAAGGTAAAATCTGACCTGGCTGTGTGCATCTAAGGTATGCAAAATCCTCTCATTAGATGATTATGGGGAAGGGAAAAAAGTGGGCAACTGGATAGACTGATTAAGAGAAAAGTCATTCACCACTTTAGGCATGAAAGAAGGATTAGTCCTCAAAGATACCCTGTCCCCGTGGAAGACCAAGAAAGGATGAAATGCCTTCAAGACCTGAATCTTAGAAACCCTCCTAGCAGACGTTAAGGCCACCAGAAGCACTGTTTTCCTAGTGCAAAACTTCAGAGCAGCCAAGGCCGCAGGCTCAAAACGGGCCAGAGTTAACTGCTCTAAGACATAGTTAATATCCCAAGGAGGAGGCACTGGTTTCCTGGGAGGTTTGATATGGAGGACGTCTTTGAGAAAAAGTTTAACTACCAATCTGGAGGCTAAAGGAGGTGTTAATGGTAGACATGCAGAAAGAGCCAAACAGTGGACTTTCACTGTGGAATATGACAAACCACTGTTAAGCAATTCACACAAGTAATAGAGTACAATTCAAATGTCCACAGATAATGGATCTAGACCTCTTTTAAAGCACTAAGATTTTCTAGTATTGGGTTTCCTGGCCTCCTGCAAAACCCTAAGCACATCCCGTGAAAAAAGGTAGCTGAAAGGGATCAAAAGTTGATCACTAACAGGGTCAACTGTAGTGTTGACAGATGTGGATGAATCAGAGATCCCTTGTCTTGTGTGAATAAATCCAACGAGTGAGGCAACTTGTGGTGATGACCCTTGGCTAATTGCAGAAGAGGAGGGAACCAATGCTGTCTTGGCCAAAAGGGAGTCACCAACAAGATTGTTGGTCTGTCCTGCTGAATTTTTAGCAAGACTGTTTGAATTAGAGGGAAGGGAGAATGCATAAAGAACTATCCCTTTCCATGAAAAAGATAAGGATCCACCTGCTAGGCCAGAGGATGCAGGACCATGGCACAAAATCGGGGAAGTTGTCTGTTTTGAAGAAAAGCAGAGAGATCCAGTTGTGGAGTAACCCACTGGTGAACTAGATCCAGGAACACATCCCTGTGAAGCATCCATTTGTGGGATTGTGTCATGGATCTGCTTAATGTGTATGCCATAAGAGTTTTGAGCACAGGGTAGGTAAACAGCATGCAGGGTTACTTTGTAACAGCAGGCAGGGTTACTTTGTAATGAACAGCTAACTACCATGCCTTGAGGGCTAACCTGCAAAGAAGATAAGATTTGGTCCCCACCTGCTTGTTTACATACCAGAGGACAGTACTGTTGTCTGTGAAAATCCTCAGTGGACCTGGTAGGAAAAGGGGATGAAAGGTTTGCAATGCTATTACCAGAGCCCTCATCTCCTTCATGGAAAGTCTTCTGCCTATCCCATCTATCTAGGCTAGGGAATTTCTGAGACTTCTAAGATTCAAGCCAGCATGGGAATCGTGGGAAGCCATGAATCTTAGAAGTCTCAGAAATTCCCTAGCCTAGACAGATGGGATAGGCAGAAGACTTTCCATGAAGGAAGTAAGAGAGAGAACCTTGTCTGCTCCCTCTGCTGAGATGGAGGCCAAAGACCCTGAACCTTCCTGGAAGCAAAGGTTGCCCCCCCCAGCCTATGTTGGAGACATCTGTAAACATCTGTTCTGAAGGCTTGGGTAAGAGAAGAGGAAGACCTGGACTCACCAACAGTTGGTGAATCACCAGTGGAGCTCTGTGGGAAAAGGGTGAACATGTTGAGACCAAGTTGTCTTCAAAAAAACATTCAAATTTCCTCATACGAAGCTTTGCCAAAGGCAGCATGGGAATCGTGGGAAGCCATGAATCTTAGAAGTCTCAGAAAGTCCCTAGCCTAGATAGATGGGATAGGCAGAAGACTTTCCATGAAGGAAGTAAGAGAGAGAACCTTGTCTGCAAGTAGGAAAACCATCATAAGATCCATCCTAAACCTGAACCCTAGGAAGATGTGATCCTGAGATGGAGTCAGACTAGATTTCTCGAAATTTATTGTGAAGCCCAGGCCCTGAAGGAAATGAATGGCCTTTGCAAGATTTTGAGACAACTGATCTGGATTGTTGCCAGAAAGAGCAGATCATCTAAGTAGGGATAAACCTGAACCCTGTGGACTCTTAAGAAAGCAATAGCTAGGCCCAAGCACTTTGTGAAAGCCCTTGAAGCAGTGGAAAGCCCAAAAGGCAAGGCAGAAAGCTGAAAGTGCAAAAGAACCCACCAAGAAACATAAGACTTTCCTGTACTCAGGGTGAATGGGGAAATGCAGATAAGCATCTTTGAGATCTAGGGAAGCCATGAAGGATTTGGGGAAATGAAAGGAAAAAGTGTTTGAAGTGACAGCATCTGGAATGAAAGCAATACCAGGAAAGTGTTTAAGTGAGAGAGGTCTAGAATTGGTCTCCAAGGACCATCCTTTCTTGGCACCAGAAACATTCTGGAATAAAACCACTTTCCTCTCTGATGCAGGGGTACAGGCTGAATAGTGCCTTGAACAAGAAGCTGAGATAGGATCTGAGGAAACAAATGAAGCCGACAGGTAGGGGACTGAGGAATCCCCATGAAAGAAGGAAGAGTCTTCCAAGTCATAAAATCACCTTTCTGGATTAGCCCTAGCACCAGAAAAAGCAGCAGCAGCAGAACAAGCTGGTATCCTAACAAAATATGTTTCGGAAGGGAAATTCCCATGGAATTTGGGAACTGGTAAAACAAACACGCATTTTAAATCCTGGAGTTCTTTTCCTTTTTCCTGTAGCACTTTAAAGAGTTATGCAGCTGCTGAACCAAACAGAGCAGACTTATCGAAGGGAGCATCAAACAACTTAGCTTTTACGTCATCAGGCAATGATTGAGGCCTTAACCCAGAATGTCTCCGAAGCACAGAGGCAAAAGCAGCAGCCCTGGAAGATGCCTCTACAGCATCATACCTGCACCTGACAGAAAGTCTAGCTACCTGAGAAGATGCAGCCAAAAGTGAGAGACTTGTGACTTAACCTCAGGATCTGGTAATCGAGCCAAAGCCTGAGAAAGCAAAGCCAAGGAATAGCTAGACATGTGTGGTAGTTAAAAACTCTAACAGCTAATGCAGAAGTAGTATATACTTTCTTATCCAGTCTCTCAAGGATTTTGCTTTCCTTATCAGAAGGAAGAAGCTTGGCAGTAGGAGACAAGCAAGAAGATTTACCAGAAACAATGGACACTACAGCTGGATCAGCAGAGGGGCACTTCTAGAGAAACCTGCAGTCATCTGGTACTTTATAAAATCTTTCAGGCCTCTTCGGAGCAAGGGAGAGGGAGTCAGGAATTTTGGAAGAAGAAGCAAAAGCATCCAGACATGGTGAAAGAACTGGAGGAACAGCAGAGGGAGCAGGAACCTCCATTTGTAGAAGATCATAATGCTTTTGCTCTAGGAAAACGGAGAGGAATCCCATTTGAAAAACTCCCTCATCTTATTAATGGTTTCTCCAAAAGAAAGTTTTTCAAATGGAGAATTTCCCCATTAGACTCCTTCTCAGGAGATGCATATTCCAGAGCAGTAATGTGTGGTATATGCAAGTAAATCTTCATCAGAAGAGGAATCCTCAGAATCACAGAGAATAACCTGATGAACTGCAGCCTGCACAGGAGAAGACAATAAATTAGGAAGAGGGAGAGAGGAAGAAGCAGAAGGCTGCAAAGCCATCAAGGCCCTAATAAGACCATGGGGAAGGCATCCCAATCGGACTGAGGAGTAGAAGGGACATTTGGATGTTTGGTCTCTTTTTCTTAATGTGTGTTTCAGTATGAGCAGACAAAGAAGAGGAACCCAACATAAGCCTAAAGTCCAGCACAGACAGAGAAGGATCCCTAGATGGAACGGCAGGAATTTTGCTGGAGTCCTCCAGTAGCACAAGATGCAATTCCCCGCTGTCATCATCCGAAATGGATATCTGCATAGCTTCTGACATGCTAGGATCTGAATCCTTGGCTGCTTCCCAGAGGTACCCAGTGAAGTAATGGACCTGACCTCAAAACAGACCACTGGGTCTTCACTGACCTCAAGTGGGACATCAGAGGTAGTAGGTGGAGCCAAAGAAGTTTCTGTTTACTCATCTTCCTCTTCAAACTTGGCTTGGCCGAAGGACCCACAGCACCTTCCACAGCATCTCTAGCTAGATGTTTGAGTTGTTGATTCTCAACAGGCTGTTTTTTACACGAACTTCAGAACAAACTGGCTCCCCACTTAAGCACCATGTTCAATAATAGCCTCGCATCAGGCTTTGTGCCCACTGAATGCTGTGCGCAACAGTTATCCCACTCCACAAAGGGGGAGCCACCATTGATCCCGGGAACTATCGACCTATTAGCCTGACCAGCCTTGTCTGCAAGGCCATGGAACGTATCATCATGGAACTCATAAACAAATACATTGGTAACCTCCAAACTCTGGATCCCACCCAGTTCGGGTTTGTGAAAGGCAGATCATGCCTCCTGAACCTGATTGAGTTCTTTGAGGCAGTCACCACAGCCATAGATGAGGTTAAGGTGGTTCTCACAGCCTATCTTAACCTTTCCAAGGCTTTAGACACCATCCCCCATTCTGGAATTATAGCTAAACTCACTAAGCTAGGTATAAATCCCTACGTCACAAGATGGGTTGCCAACTGGCTCACTGACAGAACCCACACTGTAAAAGTTGCACACTCCAAATCTGACCTCAAAGCAGTGACAAGTGGAGTACCACAGGGTTCTGTCCTGGGACCTCTCCTGTTTGGTATCTACTTCTCTGAAATACAGGCTAACACAGAAGGCCTCTAGTTAACAAAGTTTGCAGATGACTGCAAACTAGGAGCCATAATCAGGTCCCCAAATGATGTGGACATCCTACAGAAGGGCCTCGCTGAGGCAGATGCCTGGTGTCAGAGCCATGGCCTCAAGCTCAATGCCAAAAAGTGTAGTGTTATCCCCTTTGGTAAAAACTCTGTACCCATGAACTACCACATAGGCAGCAATCTACTTAACACCGAATGTGTGATAAGAGACCTTGGGACCCAGGTGGACAGTAGTCTCTCCTTTGATAGTCACATCGCCACAGTAGTCAGGAAGTCCTTCTACATGGCACACCTCATCATAAAAAGGGTTCTCATCCAGGAAAAAAAGAGGTCATTGTTCCCCTCTACTCGACACTCATTAGACCCATTATAGAATACAACGCCCCTTTTGGAATGTACCTCACAAGACATCTGCAGCAGCTGGAAAGGCCACAGAAGTACCTCACAAAGAGGATTATTGGCCTCAAACAAATGCCCTACACTGACCCCCTCAAAAAAACTCCAGCTTTACTCCATAGCATATCGCCTACTCCGAGGTGATCTCTGCCTAACATATAAAGCTATGTCAATCCCAGAGCTGTTGGATATGCTACACCTAATGAAATCCCAATCCCTCCGAGCTACACACTCTAGGAACCTAAACCTTGTCACCACAATAAACAGGACATGCTGGAGGGATATATTCCTGTCCCAGAGACTTCCCATACTCTGGAACAGGCTACCCATCTATGTCAAGCAAAGTTCTTCATTAGCACTCTTCAAGAAAAATCTTGGTGAGTGGATGGGAAATAGGAAATACACCCTGGGGATCACTTCTGTGTCTCTGCTCGACAGTGGCACAGGAAATTAACTTTCTTGGGTGGTGTAAGCTCAGGAAATTCAGGACAAAAAGACAGCTACATAAAGTCTTTGGCATGAAGGCCTGACAAACAGAACAGGAAAGGTAGCCATGGCTAGCCCCTAAACAAAAAAGACAGTGTTTGCGGCTATCTTTATGTGGAATCTTCCTTCCACACCTACATTTGCCCTTCCTGGATGACATGAACAAAAACAAAGGCAGCAGCAATAAAAAGAATCCCCACCGGGGTACATATTTGAAGCTGGCAGCAACACATGGAATCTGACTGCAGGCCGTAACAGTCAACCTCCTGAAATGGTGGAGAAAAAATTCTATGGGGCATCCCACGTACTGGCAGTGGCTATAAGCTTTTGTATACAGGCCAGATGTCAGGTCGTTGAGTGGAATACAACCCAGGTGTAAGGAATACTGCAACACTGAATAGAAGGACATTGCTAGTGACAGGTCTTTTGGAGGAAGTATAGCCACCTACCCTAACTTCCTGGGTCCTGTTTGGGAGCCAATTTGCTATCTAAATATCTACACAGGGATTGAAATTTAGCTGGGAGAGTTTATCTATGACAGCTGATTCTGGTGTGCACTGTTTTGCCCTCATTTATTGCTTCAGTAACTTTCTGGAAGAAGTCACCCAGGTTAAGTAGGCAGGACCTGACCCTGACAAATCCAAACTGAATCTGGTCCAGAATCTGTAGGTTACTTAAATCCTTATATATCAATTCCATAATGATCCTTTCCATAACCTTACAGATAGGACTGGTCAAGATTATGGATCTATAATTACATGGGTAAACTGAAGTCCTATCTTTGTGCAAAGAAATGACTGTTGCTGTCCTCCATTCATCCAGTATGAACTCTTATTTGGCTAATATTGAATAGCTTCTCTAGGGGATCAGACAACTCATGTTTCAGGCTAGCAATGAGACAGTCTGGTATGTTATTTGGCCCCACACTTGTAGTGTTTTTGGCTTTAGATTTTGCCTTGAGAACTTGTTTTTGGAAGATTGAGGAGGTATGGATGCAGGTATATGTTCAGAGAAAATTGGAAGGGGGGGGGGGGTTACAGCTGAATTTGTCCATTTGTAGATTTGCTATTTTCCCTGGGTTTGAATATGTGATATAATTTACTATTGGCTCAGAGCAGTGGTAGGTATTGTGAGATTTCTAACATAGTTAAAGACTTTGTGTTCATCTTTTGACTGAGTGGCTATGTTTACCTCATTTCTGGCTTTGATTGATATGATCATGATCTGGAGTTCCTTGATTAGTTTAGGAAGAGCACTTTTGGCTTTTTGAGACTTAGATTTATTTTTGCATGTACATGTTTTTTTCTTTTATGATAAAGCCTGTTTATCTTATGATTCCATTATAAGGGCTTATTTTTTAATTTGGCATTGAAGGATTTTGCATAAACAGAGATGTCATCAAGATGAAAGGGGCTTTTGAAATTAGCAAAACCATCACTTAGCTTTAGTTGATTAGCCTTCACATAATCACTAAGTACTACAGAACTGAAAAGTGCTTCATGCTTCAGTCTTTTGGTGAATATGATAAACTTACAGTCTGATATGACTATGGAGGATGTTATGATTGGTGGGGAGCAAAGCTGTCCCATATCGGTAAGGACCAAATCCAGGATTTTATAGTCCCTAGTTGGGGTGTGGACTAGCTGGTCCATGGATTCTTTACTAATAAAGTCCAGAAATCTGGGCATACATGTTTGAGGATGTTCAACTCCCTCAGTGTACAGAGAGAAAGCTGATGTCACATTGGAGAATGGTATTTGGCTTAATATATAGGTACTTCATACTGGTTAGGTAAGAGGTATTGGCTGAGGAGGGCATCCTATAGTTAGCTGTAAGGGGTTTTGTTAGTAGTTAAGTTGGATGTGGAGGACTTCCAGGTCATAAACTTGTCTAACTAGTCTGGAGATAAAGTGTTTTTAGGAATATAAAGACACCTCCCATCATTACTACCTTTGTCTAAATGTAGTTGGTCTGTACGAGTGATGGACATTGAAGCCCTGCACTGATATACTGCTTTCACTAGTCTTTAACCAGGTCTCTGTGATGATGTATATACTGACAGTTTCCAAGGTAAGCAGTGCTTGTAGGGTGTGGAGTTTTTTTGTTAAGGCGCAAAGCATTAAGAAGCACTACTTTAATGTTATCAAGATTCTGTTTAGCTATGTTGGGAGCTGTACAAGACTGGCATTGCCTAAAAAGGGCACTACGGGGGGGGGGGTGTACATAATTTTAGCCCATATAAAGATATTTTGGGAAAGAGGTGCAGGCTATCCCTGGCAAGACAGTTAGGATTGTCTACTGTCTCCTCCGAGGCAGATATATTGTATTTTCTTTGAAAGACACCAAAAGCTAAGCCAGTTGCTGAAGTCAGTTACCTTTTGTTCATATCATGGCACCATTACTGGTGATGGTAGAATACTGGTGTACTTAAGGTGCAAGGACTTGAGTTTTTGTATGAGTAGAAAATCTTGGTGCCTGATAGACCACTGACTGTGGCCCTCTCCTTGCACAGCCTGGTGAGTGGCAAATTGGTGTGCTTCACCATGGAGACAACTATAACCAGAGTACGGGATTGTACTGTGGTTTGCTTTATGAGTTTTTGACTCGAGACAATGTGACTCTTGGGTGTATATGTTTCATGGTGGGTGCTGTCTGTCTTGTGCATTTGTGAGCTTGATGAGAGAACTTGTGTTTCAGGTTACATTTAGGAGACTTTTGTGGTTAAGTTAGGTTACTAAAGCCTCAGCACATGTAGGTCTATGTGTTTAGTCTGAGCTGTATGTTCTTAGTTTAGTGTGATGTTGTGTGGTCAAGTGACAACTTGTGCGTTATTTGTAATGATTGTGTGTGACAGCTTTGCCTCCATTAACATGATATAACTACATCTCTCGCATACTGTTTCAGTTTAAGTAGTAGATGGCTGTCAGTAAACATGAGATAATTATTTCATTATCTCAAGATGCCCATTTCATTCAGGTTGGCTGAAGAGATGGCTGGCAAGTGCAAATACATGGTGCCAGATGCACACAAATATGGGCTGAAGGAGAAGTAGTGCCTAAAAGGTTTGTAGTCAATTTAGAGAAATGATAATTGTCTAAATGAACAATCTAAGTCTTGTCTAAAGAAGAAACAATACAAGTCCAGTCAAAAAGAGCAATGCTCCTCTTCACACAAACCAGGCTCTCTTTGGGCAAGTGCTCACTTAAGTACAGTATTCATTTGTGGAGAAGTTAGAATAGAGAAATTTAAGGTCCTATGTGCCTGTGTCTGTGTACCTGTGTCTATACAGTGCACAGGTAAACATGGCAGCCTGATGAGCAGCACCCTGAAAATTCAGGCAACTTATAACACCACATAAATGTTAAAAATATTCAAACAAGCCCACTGGGTGATAGCAAAATAGCACTCTAAGGTTCTACAGCAATCGGGGATAGAAATGGCTATTTTTTTCAACTTTCACTAGAGTTTAAACCAAGCAGTTCAAATCTGATCGCAGCAAATGCCATATGCCAAAAATAAGTGTAAAGCTGTCACCAATATATCAGTAAGAATGGGAACATTTTTTATTATAGGTGTTTCTAGGTTGGTAGTTTGTCAAAGTGGTTGTAAAATAGTCTCAGTCAGCGGTGTAGTTGCTCAGCATTGAGCAGCTCTGAGCAAATGAGCACAAGGCCATGGAAATACGCAACTTATAACAGCATAGAAAAGGTAGAAATATTAAAATAGCAAACCAGCATACTTTAAAGGGTCTGCAGCAGTCAGGAGCTTAGAAATGTTTAAGTTGTTTCTCTACTCTGAATAGAGTTCAGTGTCATGTGTGATGCCCCACCACTGGACCAGTAATCAAGGAGCTTCCATCCTCACCACTGGCACCAGTGGGGGATACATACTGGGATGATAACAGGTATACACAGTATTTCTAGATGCAGCTCTCTGCATCAAGGGAAATTTCCCTTAACAGCACACACAGACCACAGTCAATTTGGGGCTGGTTTCTCCCTCTTTATCCAGATCCCCAATAAGACTCCCCACTGGCACAGCTATAAAGTTGAAATCTCAAGCCAAAACCTCCAGCACCCTCTTTGTCCAACCAGTGCTTTGTGTTCCTGCCCAAGTAGCTAACACAAGCGCACACACATTCTTTGACGTTTGATTTACACACACACACACACACACACACACACACACACACACACACACACACACACACACACACACACACACACATACACACACGCACACACACCCCTCTGGGAAAGGTTGGCACAGGTTTACTAGCTATGCTCCCTTCTGCCCAGACTATAAGGAACTTTCTACTACCACCAGTCACTCCTTATCAGCTACTTTAAGGACTTTAAACAGTATCCAATCTTACTGTGTAACACTAATATTAATACAAATGGTAGACTGACCAAGAGCAAGGCTGTTAGGAGTGGCCCACACAGTGTCACCAAATAAATATGCGAGTCCTCGCGATGCTTAAATATTTCTACACAGATGAGCCGCAATGAAAGATTTAAATATATTTAATAATAAATAAAATAAGACAATATTAAATAAGAAGTTATGTACTCACCATAACGTTCCGTCTGAGTAGGTGACTTCATTTGTCTGCAACCTTTGGGTCTTGGATCCGAACTCGGATCCGAGCCGGCAACTTATACATAGCTTAGAGATCCAAGCTCCTAGCTCCTCCCCTTACCCACAATCCCCTGCCAACCCTGACTGACCTCAGATCAAGTTTGCCTGTATACAAAAAAGCCGAAGGCTAATACATCCTGAAGGATATAATAGAAGGACATACAGGAACAAGAAAATTTCTGAGGGCCAGGGGGAAGGAGGGGGGATGGTTGCAGACAAATTAAGTCACCTACTCAGGTGGAACGTTATGGTGAGCACATACCTTCTTAATCTGAAGTAGGTACTTCATTTGTCAGCAACCTTTGGGACAGAGTCCCCAGCTACCTGAATCTTGGGTGGCCATCATGGAAGGATGTTCCGGAGCACTGCAGAGCCAAAGGACGCTCTCCCTCTGGAGATAATGTCCAGCTTATAATGGTTGATAAAGGTATGAGATGAGGCCCAAGTGGCCGCGGAACAAATATCATCCAGTGGAACTCTGGATCTAAAGGCTGCAGAGGTAGATACAGAACGAGTAGAGTGCGCATGAATTCCCTGAGATGCAGGCCTCCCAGAAGTGTCATAGGCCAAGAGAATACACTGTGAGATCCATCGTGATAAAGTGATCTTGGAGACAGATTTACCTAGGTTAAATTTGGAAAAGGAAATGAACAACTGGTCGGATTGCCTATGACCAGCAGTCCTGTGAATGTAGAAGCGCAGTTGTCTGTGCACATCTAAGGAGTGAAGTTTGTATTCTCCCTTGTTCTTATACTTAGGGAAGAAAACTGGTAGGTTAATGGACTGATTGATATTGGCCTCTGAAGCCACCTTGGGAAGAAAAGAAGGATTGGTCCTGAGGTACACTCTATCCTGATGAAAAGCAAAGTATGGGGGTTTCACACAAAGGGCCTGAAGCTCGGAAACTCTTTTCGCCGAAGCAATGGCGACTAGGAACGCCGTTTTCCAAGAAAGGTACTTAAGATTGACCGAGGCAGCTGGTTCAAAAGGGGGAGCTGTCAAGGCCTGCAAAACTGGAGCTAAATCCCAAGGGGGTACAATTTCCCTGATAGGAGGTCTGAGCAAGAAAGTACCCTTGAGAAAGGACTTAGACAATTTCGCTGTAATCAAGGGGCCCGATTCATGCCCCACATGGTAATAAGAAATAGCTGCTAGTTGAACCTTGACCGTAGAGCAGCTAGCCCCCTGATGGAAGAGACCTGTAAGGAACTCCAAGACAGACGATAATGGAGCTGTGAAGGGGACTAGGTTATTATTCTCCGCCCAGATGGAGAAGCGCTTCCACTTACTACGATAGACTTTCCTAGTGGAAGGTTTATGTGCTGCTACGAGAATGGCTTTAACCGGTGAAGAGATTCTGGGAGTCCTGACTAGGAGTGGAACTGGAGCAGCCACGCTGTCAGCTTGAGGTTGTCCAGATTCAGGATCGGGAGGTCTAGGGGATGAGATATTAGATCCGGGAGGGGATCTAGAATCCAAGGCGGAATTACCAGGTGAGACCACAGGTAGGGGAACCACGTTTGACGAGGCCAGAATGGGGCAATGAGGATCATCTTGCTCCCCAACCGACTGGCTTTCTGTATGAGTTTCAGCATCAGGGGCAGAGGAGGATAGGCATAAAGTAGACCGGGGGGCCAAGCATGCACCAGAGCATCTGTCGGGGATACCCCGACGGGGGGAAGTAGAGCGAAGTAACTGTTGCATTTCGTATTTGAGGGAGAGGCGAAGAGATCGCAACAGGGTTGCCCCCACATGGCAAAAATTCGCTTCACTACCTGGGGGTTGAGAGACTACTCGTAAGGGGAAAGAAGGGTGCGGCTGAGTCTGTCCACCAGTATGTTGGACCATCCCGGAATGTGCGTTGCAATAAGAAAGCGGTTGGTAGAAATCGCCCATTCCCACACTCTCATGGCCTCTCGACAAAGAGGATAGAAAGTACAGTTTTGTACCTACCATAAATGTAGATGTCCGATAGATATGCAACTGCAGTCCTGACATATGGGTTGTCCTACCTCAGGCAGCCCCTCGGTCGGCCGGATTCCAAAGTCTGGGTCCAGCGTCGGCTGCTGTCGCCTCTTACCCGACGTCAGAGCGGCTGGGGTATAAAATCATCAGCCGACGCCATCTTCTTCAGTGTTTCTTGCCCCAGATGCCAGGTGCCCTCCAAGGAAGGCTAAATTTAGAGAATGCATAAAATTCCAGACATGCATAATAGTAATAAACAGATACACCATAAAAGCTATCCCCAGCTAAGTTGGAAAAGGGGTAGTGGACCCAAAAAGGTAAATTACTGAGGGGTAGGAGGGAGGGTAAACCTGACTGCAGTTGCATATCTATCAGACACCTATATTTATGGTAGGTACAAAACTGTACTATGTCCTTCAAGAATGCAACTGCAGTCCTGACATATGGGTTGAATACCATAGCCAAACTGGGGGTGGTAGGATCTAAGAAAAAGATGGTGTAGCTAAAATACCCTGCAGGACTGCCGAAGCAAAGCCTGCTCGGGATCTGGAGTATAAAGGCAGGTTGTAGTGTTTGGAAAATGTATGCACGAAGCTCCATGTAGCAGCTTCTAGAATGTGCTTTGTAGCCACCCCTCTTAGAAAGGCTGTGGAGGTGGCTATAGCTCTGGTGGAGTGTGGCCTGATATTGTCTGGCACACCTTTTCCATGGAAAGAATAACAGAATCTGATGCAGTGTCCAATCCATTTTGAAATTGTTTGTTTGGAAATTGCCTTTCCTTGCACTCCAGCAGCGTAAGCTACAAATAGTTGGTCAGACTTTGTTGGCCTTTGTTCTGTCCAAGTAGTAGCGTAATTGTCTGTGTATGTCAAAAGTGTGCAGCAGCTTTTCTCCTTTATTTTGAGGATTGGGAAAGAAAGTAGGCAGGTGAATTGCTTGATTTAGAGACACCCTGGATATCACTTTTGGCATGAATGAAGGATTGGTTCTTAAAGAAACTCTGTCCTGATGGAAAATGAGGAATGGAGGTACTGCCATGAGGGCCTGTATCTCCGAGACTCTTCTTGCTGAGGTAACTGCCAACAGGAAAACTGTTTTCCAGGAGAGAAATTGCATCTCTGAAGATGCTGCTGGCTCAAAAGGAGGAAGACTTAATTTTTCCAAGATGAAGTTGAGGTCCCATGCAGGCACTGGTGGTTTCCTGGGAGGTTTGATATTCTTTATCCCTCTTAGAAACTGTCTTAGCAAAGGATGTGAAAACACAGGTGGATCACAGTTGTATTTTGCTGAGATTGCTGAAATGTGTATTTTTATGGAAAAATATGAAAGGCCACTATGAAGCATTTTTGCCAAGTATTATAGTATCTGTGGCATGTTTATTACTGATACATCCTGACCCTTGTTGGCATTCCAGGTGATGAATCTCTTCCATTTGGCTGAATAAGTTTTTCTGGTGGAAGGTCTGCGTGCTTCCAGTAGGATCTCTTGAACTTTTTTGGAGAGAGAGATATGGGTAGAAGTCATGGAACCCTCCAAGCTGTCAGCTGCAATGTTTGCAGGTTGGGATGAACAGTCCTGTAATTGTGCTGAGTTAGAAGCAGAGGCCATTGAGGGGCCACGGCTTGGTGCGAGATATGCTCCTTAGTAATGGATACCAGTGCTGCCTTGGCCAGTCTGGAGCTATCAAAATACCTTTCGGTTGCTCTGTTTTGGTCTTCAGTAACACCTTGGTCATTAATGGTAGAGGTCGGAATGCGTAGATTGTCAGAGAATTCCAGCTGAAGGAGAGAGCATCCATTCTCCAGGCTTGAGGATGGTGTGTCCTCGAACCAAACTTCCTCAGATGATGACTGAGGTGAGAGGCAAAGAGATCTATGTCCGGCCTTCCCCACGCATGAGTTATTTGCGAAAAAATGTCTGGATGCAGCATCCATTCGTGCGGGTCCAAAATGTTTCTGCTTAGACTGTCTGCCAGAACATTGTCCTTGTCTGGAACAAACTGGGATTGCAACTGTAAGTTCAGTTTCAGGGCTTTTTCCCAACGAGTCATTGTTAGTCTGCAGAGGGGGTAAGAATGAGTGTCTCCCTGTTTGTTTATGTACCACATGACAGTGGTGTTGTCTGTCTTTATTAGCAGATGACCTTGCTGAAGAAATTTTCCGAAGACCTCGATTGCATGAATCACTGCCAACATCTCTTTTTGATTTATGTGCAGATGCATATCCCGGGGAGCTCATTGCCTTGCATGCATCTGCCTTCCATGTGCACCCCCCATCCATGATCTGAGGCGTCTGTTGTAATGGCTTGACTTGCTTGACGTTTGTTGAAAGACATGCCTTTGTTTAATTGACTTGCTTGTGCCCACCACAAAAATTCCTTTTGAAGACATGGAATGAGTGGTATAATTTCTTCTAAGTTGTGGCTGTGTTGAGACCATAAACATTTTAGGTACCATTGTAGTTTTCTCATGTGTAGTCTTGCCAGTGGAATCAGAAGAATGCAAGATGCCATGAAACCCAGGGCCTGCAGGATTTTCCTTGCAGTCATCTGGGTTAGCTTTGCTAGGCTTTTGAAGTAATCTGGTAATAGTTCTTGTTTTTCTTCCGTGAGGAAAGCCATTTGTGAGTTTGTGTCCAGTTTGGCTCCTAGAAAAATTATTTATTGGGATGGCAGTAGTCTTGATTTTTGAATGTTGACTGTGTATCCCAAAGCCTGTAGTAAGTGTATGACATAGTTCAAGTTTCTTATCAAGGCTTGTTTGCTGTCTGCTTGTATAAGGCAGTCATCCAGGTAAGGGTAAATTTTTATCCCCTGGAGTCTGCAATGTGCAATTACTGATGCCAGGCATTTTGTGAATACTCTGGGCGCAGTAGATAAGCCAAACGGCAATGCTGAGAATTGATAATGCTCTGACCCTGCAAGAAATCTGAGGTATCTTCTGCAACTGTGCCTGATTGGGACATGCAGGTATGCCTCCTTGAGGTCCAGAGTAACCAGCCAAGACCCCTCGCCCAGCATGGGAAGAAGTTGCTGTAACGTCAGCATTTTGAATTTTGGCACAATGAGAAAGGTGTTTAGAGCAGACAAGTCCAGTATAGGTCTCCATTGCTTTTCTTTTCTTGGAACAAGGAACAGTCTTGAGTAGAATCCCTGGCCTTGTTCCTGAGGAGGAACCTTTTCTATTGCTTTGATTTATAGCAGCTTTGAAACTTGTATGAGCGCCTCTGCCCTTTGATTGTGTGGCAGGTTTGGCATGCCTTGTCTTGTTGGTAAGGTATGGAAGTGGAACCTGTAACCTTTGTCTATTATGTTCAAAATCCATCCGTCCTTTGTAAAAACGTGCCAATTTTTTGAAAATAAGGATAACTTTCCACCTAAAGGAGCTTCTCTTTGAGCCTTGGTCGGCAGTGTCAAAGTCAAGTCATTGTGATTGTCCCTGTGGAGCAGTGGGAGTCCCTGCGCCACTTCTCTGATTAGTTGGTTGCCATTGGCGGCCCCTGTAGGAGCCTCGGTATTGCCCTCTACCTCGAGCATGCCTGCTTTTTCCCCTTTGAAATTTGTCAGTGTCTGGAAAGGACCAATTCTTCGAAGGCCAATTCCTGCTGAACCTTGGTGGCTGAACCTGGAGGAAATCTTTGACTGTTTGTACTGATTTAGCCTTTTCCTCAATTGATTTCAACACACCCTGTGCATTAGCACCAAATAGCTTGTCTTTTTCCAGAGGTGCATCTAGAAGCTTTACTTTAATATGATCTGGCAATGACTGTTCTTTCAACCAAGCATGTCTACGTATGACGGCCCCTGTCATAGCTGCCCTACATGAAGCTTCCAATGCATCATAACCACACTGAAGAAAATGATTGTTAACCTGCTGAGTATTATGAACCAAATCCTGCAAAGCCTTTCTATCTAAAGGCTCAGGAGAGGCTAACTTTTTCTGCAAATCATCCATCAGAAAATCTTGATACTGAAACATATGAAAAAGACAGTTAAGAGCCCTCATGACAAGGGTGGTAGAGGTATAAACTTTTTTACCCCACCTCACCAGGGACCTAAATTCCCTGTCTGCGGGCAAAGGATTCTTGGTCGTGGAAGTGGCTACTCCTTTGGGCCCCTGAGAAATAGTTTCTAGATCAACAGAGTGGGCCTTAAAGAAAAGCTTATGAGTTTCAGGAACCCTGTAATATCTGTCTGGCTTGACCGGAGCAGGAGGGAGAGAATCAGGAGAAGTACTGGAGTCTGAGTACACATCATCCAATACATCTAACACTGGGGGAATAGCTAAAGGCCTGTGCTGGGGTAACTTAAGGAAGGTCCGAAGCCTTTTCCTGGAGTCGGAGAAATCCTGGCCCTGCCACAGAAAATGCTCTCTCATGGAGTGGAGAATTTCCCCGAAAGAAATATCCTCAGGAGGAGAGGCAGAGGGAATGGATTCATCTGTATCAGAATCCTCGTAGGCCGGGAAGGGTTCTTCCTGGGAATCTGAAAGGCCTGACTCACCAGAGGCTTCATCTGAGGAAAGGGTATCTGTCTGCTCAACCCTAGGCCTTTTGTCTGAAGGCGGCTGAGAACCTCTGTCTGGATGAGCCTGAGAGCCCCTGATTAAAGAAATTAGATCTGCAGCTAAAGTCATGATCTGTTTATCTGAAGTGGGAGTCTGTGAAAAAGATTTAGGAGGGTGAGACTTAGCCTGGCTGGCAGCCTTAGCACGTGTGTAGGCCTTGATGGACATAGGCACAGGAGGCCTAGCTGTCCCACGTGCTGGAGTAACTTTGTCCACTGGTATGGTATCAGGCAAATCCTGGGCTTCGGTTTCAGGAGGAAAAAACAACAACCGGCACCGAGGAAGCCTCCGGGACGGTAGTGTGCGGTAAAACGGTGTCGTCGACCTGGAGCGGTTGAATTACTGCCTCCGAAGAGACCGATACACTCGCGGTAGGCTTAGGCATGGTGTCGGTGGCAGTCGCGGGCTGCGAAGGTCGGTCCCGGTCCTTCCGTTTTTTGGAAACGTGTGCTGTCGGAAGCTCCGACGGCATGATATAGGAGTAATTTTCCCCAAAAAAGTCTTCAGCAAATTCTGCCCGGCGCCTAAGTGTGCGCTTATTGAATCAAGCACAGGCAGCACAGGCCGAGACGTCGTGGTCTGGGCCCAGGCAGGGAAGGCAGTACAAATGGAAGTCCTTATGAGGTATTTGTTTACCACAAGACAAACAATTATTAACTTTTGCAGTTTTATCTGACATCGGCTGAGGCAAGAAAAGGTTCCCCAATGGGGTACTTAGCTTTTTGATGACTTTGGTAACTGAAAACACAGGAGCTGTCCGACCGGCACTTGCGAACTGCTTCTGCTTCGGGCACTGCGTGGCAAGAAAGACTGAAGAAGATGGCGTCAGCTAATGATTTTATACCCCAGCCGCTCTGACGTCGGGGAAGAGGCGACAACAGCCGACGCTGGACCCAGACTTTGGAATCCGGCCGACCGAGGGGCTGCCTGAGGCAGGACAACCCATATGTCAGGACTGCAGTTGCATTCTTGAAGGACATCCTGGTTCCCCCCTGTTTGTTGATGTACCAGACCACTGACATGTTGTCCATCTGTATCGCAATAGTCCCTACCGGAAGAAGGTTGTGTAGTGCTCGCAACACCAATAGCACCGCCCTTATCTCCAGGACATTGATATGCAAGGAGGTCTCTGCATTGTTCCACGTACCTTGGACTGTCTTGCCTGCGCAATGCCCCCCCTACCTGAGGCGAGAGGCATCCGTGGTCACCGTGGTGAGGGGAGGTGGCATGGAGAAGGGACATCCCGTATGGAGATCCGGGGATTGGAGCCACCATACGAGAGCTGTCCTGCACGCCCTGCTGATGGAAATAGGATGGTGCAGGGGGTAACAATGAAACGACCATTGGACTTGAAGGGTCCATTGCAGTACCCTCATGTTGAGACGAGCCAATGGCAGAAGAGTAATTGCTGCCACCATGGAGCCTAGAGCCCTCAGGACCAATCCCGCCGGTGGAGCTGTAGATTGGAGGATGGCCTGTACATGCAGCCTCAGGTTCTGAAGACGTTCCGCAGTCAGAAATGCTAGGAGATTTCTTGTGTCCAATTTGGCCCCTATAAACTCTATCACCTGGGTAGGAGCAAGAGAGGATTTGTTCATATTGATGGTGATGCCCAGCGGGGGGGGGCAGCCGGAGGAAGTTCCCCCGCTGAGCAAAGTAGATGCCTTGTCGGGGCGGTCAGGAGCCAGTTGTCCAGGTATGGAAACACCTGCATTCCCTGGAGTCTCAGGTGGGCCACTATCACTGCTAATACTTTGGTAAACACCCTGGGGGCTGTGGTGAGACCAAAGGGAAGGACCCTGAACTGGTAGTGACTGGCTCCTAGCCGGAAGCGGAGAAACCTCCTGGATCGTCTGTCCATAAGAATGTGGTAGTACGCATCCTTGAGGTCTATAGAGCACATCCAGTCGTTCTCCAGAAGTAGGGGGAGAATGGATTGAAGAGTGACCATTCGGAATTTTTCTTTGGTTACCGACAGGTTCAGAAGGGAGAGGTCTAGGATTGGTCTCAAGTCCCCTGTCTTTTTTGGCACCAGAAAGAACCTGGAGTAAAACCCTAATCCGAGCTGGTCTGGGGGGACGGGTTGGATGGCTCCTTTTTCTAGCAGCTGCTGGATCTCTGCAGCTACTGCCTCCCTCTGATTGGGTGGTACATCGGGGAGGCTTTTGGATCTGGGGACATGGGATATGGGAATTTGGTACCCTCTGGATATGATACGAAGCACCCAGCGATCCGATATGATGGACTCCCAAGCTGCCAGGTGCTTTGAGAAACGCCACCCCCAACTGCCTCCAGAGTAGAGCAGTCGGGCAACCCCTCAGGGTTGTTGCGTGGGTCGGTCAGAGAAAGGTTCTCTGGACCCAAAATTCTTCGGGCCCCCTCTGCCTGTAGGGCGGCGTCCTCCCTGTCCTCCTCTGCCACGGAAGGACTGGTTGTCCGGAGCAGGCTGGGAATGTTGCGATTTCCGGAACCACATCTTCTTCTGTCCCTTTTGGTTCTTGGAGAAGGACCTCTGGGGAGCAGAGAAGCTGACTCCGATGGCAGACAACGTCTTCCCGTCCTTTTCGCTCTGGACTAAAGTGTCTCAAACGGTCTTGCCAAATAAGGCATTACCATCAAAAGGGGCATTTGCAAATGACGCCTTAAAGGGTTCCGCGAAGTCACAATGTCAGAGCCAGGCCCGGCACCTCATGACTAGGCCTGCTCCACTGGCTCTAGTGGCTCCCTCTGTAGCATGGGACAACAACCGCATAGAGGTATTAGATATCGATCTTAGAGTGGCCATGTGAGTGGAGTACAATTGCTTGTCCTCTGCCGACATGGACTCCGGGGGGAAGCAGCGTACTCTTTGATAAGGTCTCACTGCATCCTTATAACGTGTGCCATATAGTTCAGAGACCTTACTGAGAAGGTCGCTGAACTAAAAACACGCTTCCCCAGGCGATCCATCGAGCGGGACTCTTTGCTCGGTGGATGGACCGAGGGACTCTCCTGAGCCAATTCCCTCTTGGTGGCTGCCGCCATCAACATGGCATCTACGGGGGGACCCTTGCTCCAGTGGGATCTGTCCGCAGGGGGGCTCAGAATTCAATTGGGGCATTTGGGGACTGGCTCCACAGTGTCTGCCTGGTGGTAATAAGGTCCACCAGGGGGTCAGGCAGAGGGGACACCCAAGAGGTACACAGTCCTGCTTCAAATGCCTCCAGGAACACAGACTCGTCGGAGGAAGCCTTGGGGACAGACCACCCCCCCTAATCCTGAGCATTTCCATGATGTCTCCAAAGGAGACATCTTCGGGGGGTGATCTAGGGGAGCCTTCCCCTTCATCCAAGTCCGTGTCTTCTGTTAAGGCTCGGGGGAGTCCACGTGTCTCCTCTTACACTTGTGCTTATGAGACACATCCTCGGGGGGGCTGTCCGAGGAGGTCTCACCAGCAACGACCTGTTCCAAGGGAATGACCTGAGACATCGAAGCAGGCTGTCCCCTGAGGCTGGGTGATGGAAGCCTGACTCAGCCGAGAGGGAGTGCGGGGTGGAGCCGAAGCAAGGGCCGGGGGTCCGGATGCCCTCAACAGAGCCCTCTCCACTGCATCGAAGGCCAAGGGGGAGTCGCTCTCTCTGGGATCCGAAAGTCGACTCCCACTCGGATCCGATGGAGGGATCAGAACCGGAGCCGAGACCATCGGATCTGAAGGACCCGTGTGCTCCGACCCGGACGGAGCCGAAGGCACACAGAATCCCACGGATCCGAAGCTCGGCCCACGGCTCCGAGAGCTCAGATCCGACAAGGAAGGACCCGACAGACTCGAGGGCAGAGTCGGATCCGAAGTACCCAGTACTGTCGGCACCGACTCACCCCCGGCTCCAATGCTGCCCGGCTCCGTACGCTCCGAACCCAAAAAGCGGGTCGGAGAAGGAGCTATTGAGGAAAAAAAAGGTGTTGAGCCCCCCCCAAAGGGGGGGGGGGCGGAGAGGCATGAGCACTCCCCATCTGCAGCTGGGCCTGGATGAACCTTCGCATCATCCGGTCCAAGTCCACATCCGAAAGGCTGTAGGTAGAACTCGAAGAGGCCACCGAGGTGGGCCGGGAGTGCAGTCTCGATGACCTCGACGGAGATCGGGTCTCCTCCTCCTCAGGTCCTGAAGAAAAGCAGGGGGATCGGAGCCGAGGAGGAGGAGGAGACCTGGAAGCCGTGGAGGGAGTAGCCCGCTTAGCTGGGGGGGCCGAAGCGGAGGCCTCGGCCCACCGCTTGTGGTGCTTCTCCCTCCTTTTCTCCCTCTCCTCTGGCGCTTTAGTGGGAGTTTGAGTCCCGGCCGGGGGGAGGGAGGCAGGAGTGGCCACCACCGAGGACTGGGGTGGTGCCACGGGAGTACCGGAGGCCGAAGCCGGATCCAGGGGCAAAAGTCCCACCAGGATCAGCTTCGACCTACAGTCTTTCAGTGCCCTGGGGTTGAACCCTGCACAAATAGAACACCCAGAGGAGAGGTGTTCAACCCCAAGGCACCGAACACACCGAGTATGGCCATCCACCAGTGAAAGCTTATGGCCACACTCGGTGCACTTTGAGAAAATAGGCTTTGGGGCCTCCAACATAGTTTTTTTTTTTTTTTTTAAAACAACAACAAAAAAAAAAAAAAAAAAAAAAAAAAAAAAGATTTAAAACTACACTACCTCACACAGACCAGGCCCCAACACAAAACAGTCCATACACACACTACGCACCAGCGAAGGAGGGGGAGGAATTACACTAAAAAGGGAACCAAACCACACACAAACAGTTAACTACAAATAACAAGTGAGAAATAAGTATTTTTTTAAACAAAAAAATGTCACTTAACTACCACACGCCAGGAGATCAAGAATCTAGAAGCGTATGCAAGAACGGCAAACTAGATCTGAGGTCAGTCAGGGTTGGCAGGGGATTATGGGTAAGGGGAGAAGCTAGGAGCTCAGATCTCTAAGCTATGTATAAAGTTGCTGGCTCGGATCCGAGTTCGGATCCAAGACCCAAAGGTTGCTGACAAATGAAGTACCTACTTCAGATTATATATTCACAGTGACATCAGAGTTCAAAACCACAGGAAATATTTAAAACAACACTGCAGGACAGTTGCAAATAAATAAAGAAAAATATCTAAACTAAGCTTCAATTTATTCCTGACTTACAATCTAAGAGGATTACTATAACCTAACAATTTACTAACAGAGCAAGGCAGATGTGGTGAATGGATCTTTTAGTTGTTGTCAAGTCCAAGACAGAATACAGAATGCTCAGTTTCTCTAAGAGACTTCTCAAATTAATATCTCAAATATTACTGCTGGGATAGCTTGCAGAATGACATCACTTCTTGTCTTCTGACTCTAGTTCCCAGGCAAACCCCCACTGCTGGAAGCTGACAGTATTTAGTATCTACCTGTGAAAATACATAGACCTGAGATCTTTGGCAGATGCTTAAAGTTATAAAACAATTGCATTCCTTCATGTTTTCAAGACTAGTAATTAGTTCACCCTAAAGACAATACAGAAAGCTTCTCAGCACAGGCTCTGTCTCTAGCTGCACTGAAAACTGAACAATACCATATTTTATTGCGTAGCCTATCAAGTAATTTAATTTCAGCTATTTTCCTAAAGTTTGCTGAACTGAAGTTAACCTCCTGTTTCTACTGTTAACATATAGAATTAAACAGTTACCAATAGTGCATGTACATTTCTATTCTCTTCCAGTAGGGCACACTGTGAATAAGAAGTTATGTACCTACCATAACGTTCCATGTTAGTTGTCTTCTCTCGCCTTCTTTCTTGCTTGATGGGTTCGGAGCCGATCCTCGGCTCCGACTCGGCACTTGCTAAGCTCGAGAGTCACTTTTACCAGCTCGAGGCAGCCCCATATCCCATGATGCAAGGCGGTAAGTACCCAGATCTCGTTTGATGACAAAGGGCAATAGCACCAAGCATAAATACTTCCCAAAGGAAGAAAGAAAGCCTACAGGATGAAAGAAGGACCAGCTCTGAATGGTCTTCAGCATAATAATCTCTTGTAGAAAGGTCTGTCCAGGCCTGGGGAAGGAGGGAGGGTCGCAAGAAAGAAGGCGAGAGAAGACAACTAACATGGAACGTTATGGTAGGTACATAACTTCTTAATGTTAAGTTGTCAATCTCGCCTTCATTCTTGCTTGATGGGACCGTGTCCCTAGCACCTCTATCCTGGGTGGCTCAATGGAACAGACTCTTGAGGACTGTAGAGCCAAAACTGGCTCTGTCCCTGGAGGCCAAGTCCAATTTGTAATGGGAAACAAAAGTATGAGGAGTGGCCCAAGTGGCCGCTGCACAAATAGTGTCTAAAGGAAGTCTAGCTTGAAAGGCTGTAGAAGTGGCTAAGCTCCTAGTTGAATGTGCTTTAGGTTTTGAGCACAGCTGTTTTCCCCTGAGCAGATAAATTTCAGAGATGACAGAAGAAAGCCATCTAGACAAAGTCACTTTAGAGACAGGAAGGCCTTTCTTGATATCCGCATAGGAAACAAAGAGTTGATCGGATTTCCTAAATTGTTTAGTTCTGTCCAAATAATATCTGAGTTGGCGGTGGACATCAGGATAATGTAATTTTTGTTCCAATCTGTTTGAATAGTTTGGAAAAAATACAGGGAGATCAATGGATTGATTCAAATTAGTCTTTGAGGCGACCTTAGGCAAAAAGGTCGGATTAGTTCTCAATGATACTCTGTCCTTGTGAAAGACCAAATAGGGGGGTCGAACCGATAGAGCATGAAGTTCAGACACCCTCCTGGCCAATGTAATAGCTACTAGGAATAATGTTTTCCAAGAAAGAAATTTTAGGGAGCAAGAAACAGCTGGCTCGAAGGGGGGGAGAATCAAGGATGTCAGCACTAAATTTAGATCCCATGGAGGAGGAGGATTCCTTATTGGAGGCTTTAGCAGGAAAATTCCTTTCAAGAAGGCTCTACAAAGCCTGTGGGACATAATATTGTGATCTGCGATCCCGACATGAAAGTTCGAGATAGCAGCCAATTGAACTCTAACTGTGGAAGAAGAGCAGCCTGCATGAAAAATCTCCGCTAAGAAATCCAAAACTGCCTGAACTGGGGCAGTGAAGGGATCAATATTCTTGGCTTTAGCCCAATAAGAGAAACATTTTCATTTGCTTGTATAAATCCTCCTGGTAGATGATTTTAAAGAAGCTACTATGATGTCTCTAACAGGGTTAGAGATCAAAGGAAGCCTGGCTAAGGAAGGAAGTGGAGCAACCATGCTGAGAGGTTGAGAGAAGGGATAGACCGGTGCAGCTGACCGGATTGGTGAACCAGAAGGTCTGGCACTGGGTCCAGATGCCACGGCTGCACCAAAAGGTGACGATGGAGGAACGGAAACCAAATTTGTCGAGGCCAATAAGGAGCAATGAGAATCATTTTGGCTCTCAAAACGGTAGCTTTCTGGATAACTTGAGGGATCAGAGGAAAAGGAGGAAAGGCATAAAGAAGTCCCTGGGGCCAATCCTGGGTCAGAGCGTCTCTGGGGGGATGGCCTGACAGAGGGAAGAGAGAGAAGAAGTCTGAGCATTTGTTGTTTTGGGGAGTAGCAAAAAGATCGCAACATGGGCGACCCCATTTCAGAAAAATCTCCTCCACTACAGATTGCTTGAGAGACCACTCGTGAGGCATGAGAATAGCTCTGCTCAATCTGTCCGCTAAAATGTTGGTTTTCCCAGGGATGTGCATTGCTACCAGAAACCGATGAGAGGAGATCACCCATTGCCACAGTCTGAGCGCTTCTCGACACAAGGGGTAGGACTTGGTTCCGCCCTGTTTGTTGATATACCAAACTACAGACATGTTGTCTGTGTGGACTGCAATTGTCCCTACAGGAAGAGAGTCGTTGAGGGCTTGCAACGTTAAAAGCACTGCTCTCATCTCTAGGACATTTATGTGCAGGTGGTACTCGAACGGTTGCCACATCCCATGAACCATCCTGCCCTGATAATGCCCCCCCCACCCGATCAGGGAGGCATCCGTGGTGACAGTGGCTACCGGGATGGGGTACAAAGTGTCTGCCTTGGTGAATCTGGGGAGAAGTGATCCACCAAGCAAGATGATTTTTGCAAATCTGTGTCACCAGAATTTGGTGACGCATTGGAAGTTCTTGGTAAGACCACTGAGTGAACAACATCCACTGAAGAAGGCGCATGTAGAAGCGAGCCAGGGGAAGAAGAGTAATGGCCACAGCCATGAGACCTAATACCTTTAGAACCATTCTGGCCTGTACTTTCTTGTTGGCTAGAATGATCCTGACATGACTTTGAATGTCTGAAACTCTTTGGTCTGTAAGGGTAGCTGACATCCGAACAGTGTTTAAGTTTGCCTATGAAAGTAATAGACTGGCAGGGCAATAAGGATGACTTTTCAAGTTGATCGAGATGCCCAAATGAGAACAAAGATTTATTGTGTAATCCCTGGCTTGAACAAGCTGATGCCTGGTGGTGGCTGACAGGAGCCAGTCGTCGAGATATGGAAACACCTGGAATCCTTGACGTCTCAGGTGAGCCGTGACCACTGCCATGCATTTGGTGAACACTCTGGGGGCCGTGGTGAGACCAAAGGGCAGGGCTCTGAACTGGAAATGACTGGACCCCAGCCGAAAGCGGAGAAATCTCCTGGAGCGTCTGTGAATTTTTATGTGATAGTACGCATCCTGAAGATCTATTGAGCACATCCAGTTGTCCTTCTGCAAGAAGGGCAGAATCGACTGAAGAGTGACCATTCGGAATCTTGTCTTCCTCACAGACTTGTTGAGTCTGCTGAGATCCAATATTGGTCTCCAGTCTCCCGTCTTTTTGGGGACCAAAAAGAACCTTGAGTAGATTCCGGGCTCTGAATGGTCTGTTGTAACTGGCTGAATGGCTCTTTTTTGCAGTAGTTTTGAGACTTCTAACTCTGCAATTTCCCTGGTGGTACATCTGGAAGGGAATTTGAGGGATAGAAAGGACTTTCCTCGAAAGGAATTTTGTAACCCTCGGATATGATCGACTGTACCCATCTGTCTTGAGTGAGAGAACGCCAGGCTTCTGGGTACAGCGATAGTCTTCCCCCGACTGCCTCCAAGGAGGGACAGCCGGGCAACATCTCAGGGATGCTGAAAGGGCTTGTCAGAGAGAGACTCTCTGTTTCCCTGGTTTTGTGGACCCCTCTGCCTCTAGAGCGGCATCTGTTGTTGTTACCCCTCTGCCTCTAGGGGTAAACTGACCACGTGAATCCGGCGTGACTTCTTGGGATTTGAGGAACCACATTTTGCCACCCTTCTGTCCTTTGGGATAAGGTCTAGAAGGGGTGGAAAAACGGACTCCTACGGCAGAAAGAGTTTTGCCGTCCTGCTCACACCTGGTCAACGTTTCCTTCACTTGAGGGCCAAACAAAGCTGACCCATCAAAGGGAGAGTTTGTGAAGGATGCCTTAAAGGGATCTGCAAAATTACATAGCCGCATCCAGGCTTGGCGCCTAAGAGCCACACCTGTACCTGGGCTCTACTCCCTCCATCAGCAGCATATGATATAAGCCGCATGGAGGAGTTTGCAATGGAGTTAAGGGTTCCTAGCTGCGAAGCAATTTTTTCCTGAGCCCCTGCAGCTGTAGGATCCTGCACAACTTCACCTAGCTCCTTAAGGATATCCCTTTGGAGTCTGGTGAAGTGACAAAGATAGTTCAGCGAACGCATAGCAAAGGTCACTGAAGAAAACATCCGCTACCATATCTATCCATGGTCCTAGAGTCCTTATTAGGAGGATGGACAGGTACGGAAGGATCTGCAAGTTCCTTCTTGGTGGCAGCCGCCACCACCATGGCATCAGCGGGACACCTTTTGTAAGGAATTGCTTGTCCGACGGGCAGTGATAAATTTAGAAGGCCTCCTAGGGACAGGCTCTACAGAGTCAGGAGCAGTCCACGCCTTCGAGCAATAACCTGCATAAGGGGGTCGAAAGGCGGAGACACCCAGGAGGTGGAGGGCCGAGATCCAAACGCCTCCAGGTATACTGAATCATCCTCAGAGGGATTATTGGTGGGCCAGTTTCCCTCTGTCTAAGGAGTTCTAGGATGTCTGAGAAGGAGACATCCTCAGAGGGGGATCTTGGGGATCCCTCTGACTCATCTAAGTCAGTATCTGAAGTGATAGACTCGGGGGAGTCTACGTGTTTCCTCTTACATGTCCTCTTCCGCGGAGGATCCCCGACAAATCAGGAGAATCCTCGGAAGAGGGGATATTCCCAGTGGGGAAACCTGAGGCGGAGGATCTCTGGGTCCTGGAGCAAGAGAAGTGGCAGAGATGTCAACAGGCACCATAGAGGGAGGAGCTAAGGGAATAGACTGCTGGCTGAGACCAGTGGCCAGCACACTCTTCATTACTCAAGGCCCCTCCCAGGAAGGTCCGAGAGAACCCGCCCAAGAACTAGGAACTCCAGGACCCACGAAAAGGAAGGCTCCGAGGCAGATGTCGGAGCCGAGCTCACCAAGGCCGAGGCTCCAAGGGGAAGAGCGGGCTCGGACAAGGGTCCGATGCCACTCACCCCCTCGGAGGAGACCAGGGAAGCCCGGCCACTAAATCCCTCTAAGGAAGGTCTCGAAGAGGAGATAAGAGTAGAGGCTGAAGGAGCAGAAGGGGGTATCTGTCCCTCAGCCATAGCAGAAACCATTCCCGAAGACTCCAACTCCAATCTCTGAGGAAGAGTTGAAGGAGGAACTGCAATGGGGTGTGGACTAATAGTCGTCTGCTGAGACGGACTATGTAGCATTTGGGCCAGTGCCTGTGACTTTAGTAATCTACTGACCACTCTCTCCAAATCATGGTCAGAAAGCCTGGATGACCTTGAAGATCGGCTCCGATGGCTCCGCTCCGAGAGGAGAGGCGAAGCCGGAGCCGAAAGTATCAGCTCCAAGGAAGGGGACCTAGACCTCTTCCTCGAAGGAACCATCGGAGCCGATGAAACTACTGAAACTGTCGGAGCCGACAACTTATCGGCACCGACAGGTAGCTTCGATGCATCGGCTCCAGCCGGAGCCGACACGGCCATAAATGTAAGGGTGTCGGAGCCGATCGGAGCCGACACCGATGCCTGGGCCACATGGTGGTCGGAACCGATCGGAGCCGACACAAGTGGTCGAACCAGAGTCGGCACTGATAGCCATCAGTGCCGAAGGTTTAGGTAACCAGAATCGGCTCCAGCCGAGCCGATCTCGACTCTGAATGAGTCGGAGCCGAGGCCACAGGCTTGGACACAGAAGCCTGGGCCTTGGAAGACTTAGAAGTCTTAGATGGGGCCGACTTAGCCGGAGAGCCCTCCGGCTTAAGAAGGCCCCTCAAAATCAATTTATTTTTTCCTGCAGGACTCTCTGGCTAAAAGAATGACATATAGCACAGGAGTCCTGCAGGTGAAGAGGCCCCAGACAGTACAGGCAAGAAGTGTGACCGTCTGTCAGAGACATCTTCTGACAGCACGAGTCACACTTCTTAAAGCCTGAGACCCTTTCTTTAGACATGGTGTAAAACACACACACACACACCAGTCCAAGAAATTAAATTAAATATACCAAAAGGTATCACTAACAGACACACACACACACCCTAACAGGGGGGGGATGGGATGGGTGAAAGTCTGACTAAAAGTTATGAGGAGACAGGGAAATTTTCTGTCAGAAAGGGATTAAAACTAAGTTAAAACTAATAATTTAAGGTTTTTTGTAAAAAGGGGCTAAAATAGTAAAGTAACAATTCACTTACCAGGAGCTGGTAAAAGGAGGACCTCATCAGCGAAGCGGCAAACAAGATCTGGGTACTTACCGCCTTGCATCATGGGATATGGGGCTGCCTCGAGCTGGTAAAAGTGACTCTCGAGCTTAGCAAGTGCCGAGTCGGAGCCGAGGATCGGCTCCGAACCCATCAAGCAAGAATGAAGGCGAGATTGACAACTTAACATTACATTTTAAGCACATGCACTTTACAAAACACCTTTTCACCACACATGTATGTACAAAACCAGTTTGATATACACGACATACAGTTCTAATACATTTGTAACAATTTATTTTTATTTTATTTTATTTATTTTACATTTGTTAACCGGGAGAGTCCGACTGGATACATGTCCATTTTCAGCGGAGGCCCGGGGAGAAAAGCTCATGTACATAACAAGTGTAAATACAGAGGCATGCTTATAT
Source organism: Protopterus annectens (assembly GCF_019279795.1). Taxonomy (NCBI): domain Eukaryota; kingdom Metazoa; phylum Chordata; order Ceratodontiformes; family Protopteridae; genus Protopterus; species Protopterus annectens. Next base: position 305,491,407 of record NC_056751.1, on the reverse strand, counting down.
TGAAATATAACAACATTGTTACTTGTTTAATGATATATTCAAACATTTTGTTTTCAAGAGGTCAAACAGGAAAGGTTGGAAGCTGATAGTTGAGAACGCAAATAGAGATTGCATATTAAAAGGGGAACAAATAGCCTTAAAGTGGGCTAGCACACATGATATAATCCTTATTACAAATCTTACCAGTAGATGAGAAACGTATTAATTCTGGATAGTTAAAGGTTCAGAGTTATTCTTCTAGGATGGTTCTCCTATATGATTTGTGCTTTGAATGGGGTTAGTCAGGGTTTAAACACAAACAAAGCCAATGTGTTTTTAGGTGTTTCTTTAGGGATATTTTGAATTGGGATAAGGAGGATAAAGTAGTAACCATCTTTTATAATTCATGTTGATTTCACAAATGACATACGATTGTTTACAAAATTCCAACTAGCTGTGCTGATAGCATATTCTTTCATCACACTTCTTCCCCCCTTCGAAGACTCAAGCTAGTTTTTCAAGTGACCCTAGAGAAATGTTGCTTTAGATGGATGAGCCTATCTGGGAATACATTACCCCATACCCTTTCTTGACATCCCATCTGCCTTTGCATTGCTGACCCCATTAATGTGTTGCACCATCATATCATATGTCTGCAACCATAGGCTTCACCACAGTAACTTGGGATTTTGCTGGCTGGCTCCCTGTAGCCATAGATCCCCCTCAGAATCCTCCAGCCTCCTACTGCAAATACTTAGCACCAGGGCTGTTCTCTTCCAGTAGGGCACATTGTGGATACATTTAAGCACAAGCACATTACAAAATACCTTTTCAACACATCTGTACAAACCAGTTTGATATACACGTGACATACAATTCTAATACAGCTGTAACACAAGCATGTTATATAAGTCATGTTGATATTCACAAATGACATAACTATTTACAAAATTTCAGATAGCTGTGCTGGCAGTATTTCCTTTCATCACATCATGAATGCAAAAGTTCTACAAATGTAAATCATTTTCTGGCCCACTAAACCTCTCAAACCTTAATTTTCCTCTGTTGGCTAATACACTGATTATTTACAGTTAGCAAACATGCCATGTGTTGATATGATGAATGTGTATGACATTATCCTAAAAGCAGTCATTGCAGATCACAGCAATCCCCCAAAATGGGATACATGTCTAGAGTCACACTTTGCATAAATCTGTGTGTTGCATATATATATATATATATATATATATATATATATATATATATATATATATATATATATATATATATATATATATATATAGTCATGTTTGAAACCTGTACAGTCTACTGCCTTCACATTTATGTTGCCTGTTGTCCTACCACTTTGTGTAAAATCTACCTTGGACTAGTCATAAGTCTGTTATGATAATGCAATAAGAAGGCTGAAACATGTGTACACAGGTAGTGGGGTTTGGCTTTATTCCCCTTAATCTGTCCATAACACAATTAAAAAAAAAAAGTCATGGTTATTCAGAATTGCCTTATAGGTAAAACATCTGATGTCCTTAAGGGGTCATTTACATCCATCCCATGTGCCTCTAATACAAGAGGTTTAAGGAATCACACAGTGGAAACTCTAGCTTGACTAGATATTTCTTGTACTTTTTTATTGCTTGGTTTGTCTGTGTGACCTTTTTACTCATTGTTTTAGTTTCCTCCCTGTTTATTGGAAAAATAGGATAAGCACATAGGTTTGGTCACCCACACTTGTGTATAGGGTGGATATAGCAAATGGTTTCCTTTTGAAATGTTGGCACTCAAAATGCCAAGTGACAACATGCAAAAAAAAAAAAAAAAATATATATATATATATATATATATATATATATATAAACAAACAAATAAAAGTTTGAAAATGCAGGAGAAGACTGACTCTCAAACACTGCACGTCTTCTTTAAACGTCTTTTTGTCTTTTTTGCAGGAAGGGAAGCCCCACCCCATTTACATATACAAAGTCTGAGATCAGCATACAGCAAAGAAAAGGGAATATTCTGAGAAATGGTCACTAATGACTTAGTATATACAAGTCCATTTTTCAGCCATTCAGTCCCAATGTTTGGGACTCACTCTAGCCAAATGGTTACCATACCAAACTGCAGTAGTAACTTTAAAAGCCAGGGTAGTAAAAAAAGGTGGATAATACAGCAAGAATAGGAAGTAAATTAATTTAACACACCTTTGAAATTATTTTTTAGCACTGCAAAACATATTGTAGCTGCAAAAACATGCGAGTTTCTCTTCTTGCTTTCGTTGCAAATGAAATAATGCAACAAAAAAAGCCCTGGTCTGCAGAAGAATAAAGCAGCAAGCAAGTTCTTATTACCTGGGAAACTATAATCTAAAATGCACAGAAAACTGAAGCCTTTGTAAGCAATGAACAAATCATTATAGGTGTAGCCATGTGCTAAGGTCATGTGCTCTCTAAGATGCAAATGTGTGCAGTCAATTTACCATGACAGTTACCAGGACTGTGATTAAAGGGCGATGTAAACAAAACAAGAGTACTTGTACTCGTAGTATAAGGCTGGTTGGGAAACCTTTCCGATAGTCCTCATAATGAATTAGTACATCAGAAAACTGGAGGGCTTGGTAAAGTAAAGGTAGATGCTACAGGGAGAAGAGACTACAAATATAATTTTTTTGGACAGGTGGTAGACAGATTTTAATTCAAGTGGCCCAAAGGTAAATTCCTAACTTTAGACCACTATAACAAAAGCTATACAAATATTTCCATACTAGTACTCAGAATAATTAATATTAAGTGACACAATCGGAATAACTATTATTAAAGTACGATAAACAGTGAATGGTTTTAAAGGTTCATATAATGTTTCTCTTTCTATATTACCCATTTTGCATTTTTAAGTAGCAACTGTTTTGTGGTCAGGTCTCAAGAGGTGAAGATGAACTCAATGCCCTTAATATTGCTAACAAAACAAAAACTCAGATAAAGTACATAAAACCTCATTATTCTTTTAGGTGTAATAACATAACAATGGCAGATGGTGTTTGTTTTATTATACATCATTCTTATTTTGTTTCCTGTTTAAGTCCCAAATATGCAAACATTTTGGAAAAAAAAATTCTCTTGTGCTTACCCATTTTACTAAGTAGGTAATTGTTCCAAAATTCCATCTAGAAAACAAACAAAATTCAAACAAAAATGTTATCTTGAAATATGATGCATATATTAATGCAAACTGACAAATACTTCTACAATAAATACAAAGAAACATACACAAATCATAAAAATGTCATCTGAAATTAACTAAGCAGCTGAGATATTTCAAAAGCATAACTACTATTCAATGTATAGCTTTGTGAGAGAAGAGTGTGAAAAATACACTACACTACACGAGAATGCTGAATAGTGCATGTATGTGTGTGTGTGTGTGTGTGTGTGTGTGTGTGTGTGTGTGTGTGTGTGTGTGTGTGTGTGTGTGTATATGTGGGAGGGTGGATCCTCCCTTTCCACAATGTGTAGCACTCTCAGAAAGTTAGGGCATTGCAGAGAGCTTTACCATCACACAGAAACAAAGAGCTTTGTGCAAATACAATATCAACATATTCACTTCACAGAAGAGGCAGTTGCACTGATGTTTTCCATATTTTTGCCTTAGACACAGATATTTGTGCACATAAAGCATATATGCAGCTACATGCCTCTTATGTACTAAAATTAATTTAAACATGCTAGCATTACAACCAGTGCATAAATTAAACGTGTCAAAGAAACCCAGAGCTAAGAAGTATTTTATTTTAGTCTTACTTCTGCCTATCAGTATCAGCCATCCCAGCAATGACAATGAACTGAATACACTGTTTTCTAAGTTTTGATTCCACAATTGCTTACTAAAAATGTGTTTCACTTGTCTTGTCAAATAGATAGGCTATTACATTTTAGCCAAATGAACCTTGTTCTATCACTTAAAAATATTTTCATTTCCCATTTAAATAACTTTTTCCACATAAACAAGAATAAAAAAATACACTCTCTCTTTCTTCAATTCCATATTTTTGGAGTGTTTTTTGTCTGTGCTAGCCAACCATGATGGATGTATGCACCACAGTTGGGTGTGACATGCTTCAAGGAGCCTGCACTCAGCTAGTCATGAACGTTCTGTGCGTCCTTCCTCACATTCCTGCCTCTGCTCTGTCAAAGGTGGACACTCCCATTCCCTTGCCAGGTAAGTCGGCTTTCCCCACAGACTGACACCCTATGGTATCCGGTTTTGCTTGTCTCTTGGCAAAGAATTACTTAGTGCCCAACACCTAGAAGCTTTACATCTTTCTGACTGTGAGCTATGCTGACATTTTCTAGTATGGCTCTAACACCACTCCTGTGGTTGGTAAAGGAACCTGCATCATTATGGGAGTGTCCTATTCTCTCTCCTGATGTGCATATGCTCTTCCACTCCCACCCATTGAGACCTACTGAACTGCCTCACAAAATCTATGTTGCCTGATAATACATCCTCTGTCTGCATAGGACCAGATGGCTGACTGGGACCACCATCTTCCTCTCTATAGGATAAAGTGAACTGGCAATGGCACACATTCATACCCCACCAGCCTGGCTCTTCCAGTTCCCAGACTGCTAGTCAAACACGGTTCTTCTGGGTTGCAGTCAGAGCTTCTTTATGCCACAAAGCTGGGTAACAACTTCATAACTCTCTATTATAATCTAGATGGCTATTGCACAAAAGATAGCAATACCACTTAAATTCTATTTCTGAAAGGATTTCTACAGTGCTGTACCATAGCTGCTTCCCAGTAGATACGGGGCGCAAGTTTGGGGATGTGAGATTTGTAACCCATTTAGGGTGCTATTCCTTGACTAAATGGTTACTGATAACAGCTAACAGCACTGTGTCTAACTGCTTTGATAGTCTGCAGTAAACAGCTTATTTGTGCTCCTTGGAATACAACCTAATGTTACTGACTATGTCTCTCTTGCATATGAGATAACTTGGTACTCCCTTTTTTTAAGCTTTCCAGCTTACAAATACAAAAATATTCATACATATTTCCAAACTGTATAGGTATACCTGTTTTGCATTTCAAAAAGTCTGCTGATGACTCTGCCTTTTTGGATTGAGTACACCCATGAGGAATCTCTATAAAACATCACATAATGAGAGCTACTTGTTCAGCTAGCAGTTGTAGAAAGAAAATGTTGACTTTTTCACAAGAAACTTGATGGAATCTCTTGAATTCTTTGCTTCATACTGATTTGGGATACCATCTGGTTAACCACCATGACAATAAGTAGGCCACTTGTTAAAAATCTTCTTTTTATTCTGTATTTCTCTTTCTTTTTAATGACATATGACCTGAGTGGTTTGTTGTTCTTTGACTATCAGTAGAAAAAGAAGTTATGTACTTACCAGAATGTTCCATGTTTGTAATCCATCTCACCTACATTCTTGCTGAATGGGTTCGGAGCAGATTCTTGGCTCTGACTTGGCCGATACTAAGGCTCGAGAGCTTTTACTGGCTCGAGGCTAACCCCTATCCCATGGTGCATCATGTCAATTCCCCAGATCTTGTTTGCAAGTAAGTAACTACATACATAATAGAAGCTATACTATTAATAACTATGTACATACAAACAAAAGCACTTTGTATTACTATCCATGCCATGTGGATGGACAACTATAACAAAGCCAGACAGCATAATGGATAGTCCACCAGTTCCTCCAGGATACAAGAAGGGGGAAGGGGAGTGGGATGCAAGAACGTAGGCGAGATGGACTACAAACATGGAACATTATGGTAAATACATAACTTCTTTATGTTATGTAGTCCTATCTCACCATAATTCTTGCAGGATGGGACAGCTTCCCCAGCACCTTTATCCCAGGTGGCTCAAGCAAAGAGAATCTTCATCACAGTGGACCCAATGGATAACCTGTCCCGGGAGGCCAAATCCAATTTGTAATGAGTGACAAAGGTATGAGGTCTTGCCCAAGTAGCTGCTGCACAAATGGTATCAATTGGGAGTTTTGATCTGAAGGCATATGAAGATGATACTGCTCTAGTTGAATGACCTTTTACTTTAGCAGGTAGGTGTTTCCCAGTATTTTTGTAAGCAAATGAGATGCAGTCTGAAAGCCATTTAGAAAGAGTAACTTTTGAGATGGGCAAGCCTTTGTTTTTGTCAGAAAAGGAAACAAACAATTGATCCGATTTCTGAAAATCTTTAGTCCTGTGCAGGTAAAAAAAGGAAAATTCTGTGGACATCTAATTGGTGTAATCTGTATTCTGATTTATTACTGTAATTTGGGAAGAATACTGGTAATTCAATAGTTGTGTTTACATTATGTTCTGAACATACCTTAGGGAGAAAGGAAAAAATTAGTTCTTAGGGAGAATCTATCCTTGTGGAATATAATATAAGGAGGTCGAATGGTCAGGGCTTGCAATTCTGAAACCCTCCTAGCAGATGTTATAGCAACTAAGAAAAATGTCTACCAAGACAACAGTTTCAAGTCAGATGAAGAAGATGGTTCAAAAGGTGGAGAAATCAATGAGGTCAGAACTAAGTTCAAGTCCCAGGGCTCCGGAGATTGCCTGATTGGAGGTCTGAGAAGGAGGAATCCTTTCAAAAAGGGTTTGCATAAAGACTGGGACATAATTGGATTTCCCATGTTCCCAAAATGATAGTTACAGATGGCAGCTAACTGAACTCTAATGGTAGCAGTTGCAGCTCCTTCTTGAAACATATATGCAAGGAAGGACAGTATAGACTCTATGGGAGCTGAGTAGGGAACTATGCCTTGTTTAGCTAACCAAATGGTAAACCTTTTCCATTTGCTGGAATATAATTTCCTGGTAGAAGGTTTGTGTGAAGAAATGAGGATATCTTTAACCGTAGGAGAAAGGGAAAAACACCTGGCTATTCTTGGAACTGGAGCAGCCATGCTGTCAATTTCAGGGTTTGGATGGTAGGATGGAACTCTCCTGATTGATGAATCAGAAGTTCTGGAGATGGTTCCAGAATCCATGGCTCCTCAAACAGACAGGGCCACAGGAAGGGGAAACAGACTTGGTGAGGCCAGTAAGGAGCAATGAGGATCAGGGTACTCTTCAACAGTTTTGCTTTCTGAATCACTTTTGGTATGAGAGGAAAGGGTGGAAAAGCATAAAGAAATCCCGGAGGCCAAATGTGGACCAGAGCATACCTGGGTGACATCCCCGGATGGGGAATGAGGGCAAAGTAGTTGCTGCATTTGGTGTTCATGTACGTGACAAATAGGTCACAGCAAGAAGAGTGTCTGGTCAGAGAAGGTTGTCTTGGCACCAATGAAACAGACAGCACCGATACAGAAGAAGCAGAATCAGAGCAAGAACTCTTTGGCTCCGTCGCTTTAGATTTCTTAGATGGTTCCGAGGCTGGAACCGATGGAGATTTCCTTTTATGAGTCTTGGGGACTGTCTGACCTTGTTCCAGCTGTTCTTGGAAGGAACTAGCCATAAGTCCTTTATCTATTAGTTTCCTCTTCCTTTCATTAAGAACCCTAGTACTGAAGGTGTGACAGAAAGTACACAGTTCTTGTAAATGAGCCTCCAAGACCGTACACAGCTGGTGTGACTTTCAGTCAATGCCATTTTTGAGAACATTTGCTGCATTTTTTTAAAGCCAGAAGGGCGGTGTTCTTTATGTTCTCTGTCCTTATCTTTGACATATTTCTACTAAGAAGAAAAACAATACAACAACAACCCAATAGAACAACTATCTAAGGAGAAGAGAAAGTACAGTTGTGTACACTTACCATAAATGTAGATGTGCGAGTGTATTCACTGTTGCAGTCATTACATTTGGGTAATCTGTTGGCAGGTTGCCCTCAGTCGGCCTGATTAACAAAGTCTTGGGTCCTGCATCGGTTGCTGTCCCTTCTTCCATGATGTCAGGACGTCAGGGGTATAAAACATGCAGACGATGCCATTACATCAGTTTTTCTTGCCCCAGATGCCAGGAGCCCACCAAATGGGGAACAAATAAAATTAAAAACACAAAAATATACCTCCAACCAAAAGCAAATACACCAAAATGGGCTTTTAAGCATAGTAAAAGAAAGTAGAGGTACAGCCAGAGAAAAATAGCAGGCTGGAAGGAGGGTAACCAGGACTGCAACAGTGAATACACTCAAACGTCTACATTTATGGTAAGTGTACACAACTGTACTATGTTCTTCATGTTTCACTGTTGCAGTCATTACATTTGGGTAGATTCCCAAAGCTATGGTTGGTTGGAGGGAATTATACAGCATTAGGACCAGCTATAATGCCCTGAAGGACAGCTGTGGCAAAGCCAGCTCTGGATTTAGAGAAAAGTGGTAAATGGTACTGTTTGGTGAAAGTATGAACTGAGCTCCAGGTAGCAGCTTCTAGAATGTCCCTGGTAGGAACACCTCTAAGAAAGGCTGTTGAAGTAGATGCAGCCCTGGTGGAATGGGACCTGATCCCCTGGTGGGATAGTTTTTCCATGGTGCTTATAGCAGAAACTAATACAATGGCTTATCCATTTGGAAATGGTTTGCTTTGAAATAGCCTTTCCCTCTGCCCCGGCAGCAAATGCTACCAGCAGTTGTTCAGATTTTCTTTGAGATTTAGTCCTGTTTAAGTAAAATCTAAGTTGTCTGTGTACATCCAATGAATGCAGAATCTGCTCCCCCTTGTTCTGTGTATTGGGAAAGAAAGTTGACAAATGAATGGTCTGATTAAGAGCCACACTGGATACCACTTTAGGCATGAAGGATGGGTTGGTCCTGAGAGCTACCCTGTCCGCATGAAAAATGATGAAAGGCTCCACTGCCATAAGAGCCTGTAATTCGGAAATCCTTCTAGCTGAAGTGACTGCTAAAAAGAAAGCTGTTTTCCAGGAGAGAAATTTTAAGTCTGCAGTAGCAGCTGGCTTGAAAGGCGGAAGAGTGAGTTTCTCCAATACAAAATTAAGGTCCCAGGCAGGGGTTGGAGCTCTCCTGGGTGGTCTTAAGTTTTTGGCCCCGCTGAGATACTGCTTTGGCAGAGGATGAGAGAAGAGGGGTGGTTCTGTGTTGTAATGAGCTGAAATGGCTGAGGCATGGACTTTTATGGAAGAAAAGGACAAGCCCTTGTGAAGCATCTCAGTTAAGTATTGCAAAATCTGAGGAATGTTGGGCACTGCTGTGCTTATCCCTTGAGATTGATTCCAGGCACAAAATCTTTTCCATTTGTCAGCATGAGATTTTCTAGTACTAGGTCTTCTCGCCTCCAAAATGACATCCATCACAGGTTTGCTGAGGGATGCTAATGGTGAATTTAGGTGATTAGCCATGCTGCAAGATTCAAAGTTTGGAGCTGAGTGTGCAGAGATTGGTTGTTCTGCTGAGACAATAATTAAGGTTTCTGAGGTAGGTGCCATGGTGGAAGGTGTGACACACTGCGCAGGAGTGGGTACCAGTGTTGGAGAGGCCAGTCTGGAGCAAAAAATAATTTTTGGCTTGTTCTGTTTGACTTTTAGTAGAACTTTGGAGGGCAGAGACAGAGGGGGAAATTCATAGACCGATAGGTTTTTCCAGCCATTTTGATCATTTGTTTTTTTAGGCAAAGGGGCCTGCTCATGTGGCCTAGGCATTGGTTTTTTAGACATAGGTCTTGATTTTGGCCTTAGTTTTGAAGATGGCATTGGTCTAATATACAAATCTGTAGGCCTGAAAACACCCTCAGAAGCCAGTGCCTGCACAGTGGCTCTGGACCCATCCAAGGCAGAGACATCCACAGATTCCATAATTGAAGCATCTTGCAGCGTACCGGACTCCGAATGGGTCTCAGTAGAGGCATACGAATCAGAAGTAGTGGGTATCGGGGGCTGCAAAAGCACCTCACTGAGTACCGGCAAACTGGCGACTGGCTTAGGAGAAGCGTCGGCAGTTTTGGACCTCAACGCCCTGTCTCTGTCTTTTTCTTTGCGTTTTTTTAGGTATTCCGGTAGTCAGATTGCTAACCAATGACATTTCTGGATAATTAAAGCGTGAGCCAAAATATTTAGAAGCAAAAATGTACTGACGTTTGATAGTGCATTGATTAAATAAAGCACAGAACTGACAGCAAGGTATGTCGTGGTCAGGGCCTAGGCAAGGAATACAGTACAAATGGAAATCCTTATGAGGTATTTGTTTCCCACAAGTAATGCAATTAATAACTTTTACTGACATCGGTAAGGAGCAAGAAAAAGTTTCCCCAACGGGGTACTTAGCTTTGTAGTTGAAGACTTCGGATCTGAAACTTGAAAACGAAAATTTCAGGAGTCAGCCGACTGGCACTTGCGAACTGCTTCTGCTTCGGGCACTGCGCGTCAAGAAAGACTGATGTAATGGCGTCGGCTGCATGTTTTATACCCCTGACGACTTGACGTCATGGAAGAAGGGACAGCAACTGACACAGGACCCAAGACTTTGTTAATCAGGCCGACTGAGGGCAACCTGCCAGCAGATTACCCAAATGTAATGACTGCAACAGTGAAACACGAAGAACATCATTTTTTTCTTTTTTTTTTTTTTTAATAGAAGAAGGACTAGCACTCAAACAGGAAAGGCCCTCTAATTTAAACGGGCAACTACGGCCCTCTAACTAAAACAGGCCGTACAATCCTTAAGAAAAGGGGACAGGGGAACAAACACTCATTACAATCACCCAGATAATAGGAAACACTAGCTAATAGAAAAAGTGAAGAAATATGGTGAAAAGTATAGAAAATTATCTAAAACTTTTTACTTAGCCAATGAGCCAGTAAGACAACCTCGAAGCTTTCGCAGCAAACAAGATCTGGGGAATTGCCGTGATGCACTATGGGATAGGGGATAGCCTCGAGCCAGTAAAAGCGCTTGAGCTATAGTATCGGCTGAGTCAGAGCCGAGTTTCAGCCCCAAAACACATCCAGCAAGAATTACGGCAAGATAGGACTATATAACATTAAATGTTAAATACAAAGCATAACAGTCAGTGAGGACTACTGACAGCATAAGGCGACAGTGACAGTGTGCAGATCTCTTGTTCTACAGTCCTGGCATCAAGCAGTTGACAGACACTTTGCACCCCTTTCCTAGGACCGTGGAGTATAACTAATCTAAATATATTTAAATGTAGGGATCTTCTTTACTGTGCATTCAGACTACTGGCAGATTTGGGAGTGTACAAGGATGGGTGTCACGCGTAAGTTATATGCAGCATAGTCTGATGTTGGATACAGCAGCTATAAAGTGATGTTGTGTGTTCTATCACTGCTTTTTTTTTTAAAACATGTCAATCCAATGATCCTCTTCAGTACAGCTGTACTGCTGCAAACAGTATAACAGCACATTTATGCACTAAAAAAAGAGAGTCTTCTTAGTCGCTTGGAAGGATTGAGGAACAAAGATAGTGAAATGGCTGCAAATGTGGGGGTCAGACTGGTGTATTTAGCTCCAATGATGGTTGCCTTGGACCTGTATCTATTGGAAGTTAACTGGCAATTTTGGTGTATAAACATCTGGAAGTAGGGGCAGTAGATGAAAGGGAGAATGGAAGGACTATTTTGTTTTAACTTGTTTACATCATTTTATATGGATACACTTCAACAGTAACACTGTGCTTGAGACTTGTTTTATTATACCAAAGCATATTTTGTGGTATCATCTAAGCACACATTTGGTCTACTCTATCACTTTTACATTTTTACTGCTGGAGTTTATATCCTATCTGCCAAATTTTGTTAGCCTTTTCATGGAGAAAGCTGCTTATTCCGTCCTGAAAATTTTACCATCTTATCTTTGGGAGACTCTGCTTTACGGATTTAAAATCTATAATACCTATATTCTTTGGGCAGTGCTTGTTACTACGTTACATTAAATGTAACATTTGTTTTTAGTGTAGCATTGTTAAATTATTGTCATTGCTAATTTTAAAGAGAGTCATGTTGTTCAGTAGGACTTTTTTTGTAAATCATTATATATTTTCACAGTTCTTTAACAGATCATTATAATGTTTATACTGTTTGAGTGATGGTGTTTTGTAAACTGCTTAGTAATAAGCACTACAATAAACTTAACATGAACAAATCAGCTTTACAGTATGATACAGTATGATAAAGGATGTTTATTTTTATTTTTTAGAATTATATGCAGTTAATCTGCAAATAATTGCCTGTATTTTCTGGCTCAGAGATTATCCTACCCCATAGGCGCTTTGTGATTCATGGCCAAGCCTGTCTGATCTCATTTATATATGCATATGTATACAATTCAGGGTTCATCTTGGAGTGCTTGCTTGTACATGATTTCTGCCAATTATGTAGGGCCTTCAGTATGAATTCTTTGGTTAGTACCAGCTTTCTGTAATTGTGCACCATACTTATGAATCTAGCCCTTTGACTTTAACAACTTCAGCATTACTAGCAATTTTCTTGAAATGTTTCACCTACCAGCAACTTCAGACAGGGGCAGTACTATGTCGTTAAGTGGTGTGCTTCAAGGATCCAAAAAAGCCATGAAGGGATCCTTCGCTTCCACCCTCTCCTTCCTCAGCATCATTTTTCAAGTTTGCATAGTTCTATTATTTTATTAAAAAACAATATCCAGGGTTGGAGTCACTCAATTACAATTCTAATATTTTTCAAATAAATGAAATTTTACTGAAAGAAACTGTGGGGCCACTGTTTGAAATCAACTAGTTAGGGATTCCATGGCATGAAAATACTGGATATAGATTAGTCATTCAAAGTCCAGCCACTAGTTAATCCAGAATAAATGAAAAGGCAGTTATGTAAACTCACAAACATTTTATTTCACTGTGGGGTCTTCAGTCTGCCCCCCCCCCCCCCCCATGGAGTAAATGTCCACTATAACTCCCCTTAATTTAATCAGTTTCAAGCCTGATGCATCTTGGGGAAAGGGATAATGCCACCTTGGAGTAGTCTCACTTCTTTCATTCACCTGCAACAAAATTGTTCTCAGATCACAGCTGGTCTTTCATCATTTGAACATTTTCAGCAAATCCAGATTTGAATAGTAATGCAACTACTACAAAAACTGTTCCATCTCACAGTAACGTAAATAAGAAATATGTACTCACTATATCAGCTGACTAATAAGGGACTTCTTCTCACTGGGTGTACAGTTAGGATATTTCCCCTCTCCAACATTCAGTATTGCAGCTCCCATGTGCTGGGACATGCATGTCTCCTGATGGAAAATGCTGTATTATCACATGCCAGACTAAGGAAGCACATCTAGGCCTTATACCCACCATTTGAACACATGAAAATGGAAAAAAGCACAGCCTGTAAATTCAAAGAAAAAAACACAAACTGGACAAAGATACATATACAAACCCACCCACAAGTCTGTGGATGGAATGGAACACCCATATAGAGCAAGGGTAATTGTAACTGTCGTCCACCAGGGAATACCCCTTCAAAGATCAACTGACATGCTGATGACATTTCATACCAGGAGTCTTCCTTAGAGGGTGAAAAAACTCCCAAAGCAGTAATCCAAGGAAAGACAAAACGGGAATTGTCAGAAGGGTAAGTCCTAGAGTACAGCTTTGCCAAGAAGACCTGAATGATCCAAGTAATAATGCCCGGTAAATGTGGGACTAGATGACCAAGTGGCTGTGACAGAAATAGAAACACTTTTGAAGTACATAAATAAAGCAGCCATGCCCTTGGCTAGAAGGGACTCTGAGAGCAGCATTTTTCAATGTGTGGAGAGCTACCTCATAGCAAAACACAATGCAGTTAGCAATACACTTGGAAAGGATTTGCTGTGCATATGCAAGACTTAGCCTCCGTGGAGCAAACTCATATACTGACTTCAGGTAACACCTTAGCTATCAGTACATTGACAGGGTATTGAAGGGGGCCTTCATTCCCACACAGTTTCTGCTCCCAGAGACATAATTGAGAAAAGGATGGACCAGTTTATGTACAGTTCTTGAATCACTTCTGAGAAAAACATCCAGTCAAGTGAAACTCATTCCATGAAAGAGCAAATGTATTTCCATTTTAATAAAGACCTAAATCTCTAACGTCATGAGTGCAGATGTGATGGATACCATGAAAATCATCTACCAAGAGATAGACTTCACTGCTGCCGAACCCACAGGTTCAATGAGAGGATGGGTAAATAAGTATGTCAGTCATGAAATTAAAGTCCCAAGGAAGAGAAGTGTTCTTTAAATGAGGATAAAGAATGAAAACTGAAACCTCTTGACCAGTCATAGGGTAACATTCCTTTCACTTAAAATATCATGATAAACAGAAATACCTAAAAAAAGCACTATGACCGTGGAATAAGAGAAACTCAAATCATACAGGTACCTGAGACAGGTCACAACAGCCTGCAATTAAACAACTGGAACAATACAGGATACCTCTTTTCTTAGCAGAGAATCTATTTCTCTTAGCAGAATACATGGTCAGAGTACTTTGTGGGGGCAGCAGCAATACAATTCCCTGGAGAGTCAGCATATGGTACTTTGCATACAGGAACCGCTGACTAAAGTTGCTGAAGTCCAATATGACCTAAAAAAAATTCTCACCCTTCAGAACCAGAAAGATGGGAGATGAATATGTTGATAAAACTGTGACGGAAAAACATTATCAGTGGCCTCCATTAGAAGTAAAGTATGGTCCTACCCCAAGAACTCTTTACCGATGGCTTAGTGTTTGAGTGAAGATCTTACAAGGAGGAACCTAAAAGAGCTTTAAGATTTGTCTGACCTTACTGAGTCTACAACTCACTAGTCCCTTTTGATGGCATCTAAAGTCAAGCCAAAGTCTGCCCCCTCCCTCACTCACACATGCAGCTCTGGACAGTGGTCAGGAATAAAGCTGTTGAATACACACAGTTACCCTCCTGAGATTTAACTGTCTCAAATGGAGGAGGCAATGCTGTCTGACATGACAACTTCCCTAGTCTATGAGAGAACGTCCCCTTTCACTCTGTTTATTCTGAATTAGAATACAATGTAGGGACTGGAAGGCTCATGAAAAAAGTTAAGAAAATTCTCCACCAGAGACAGGGCAAGCTTCTTGCTTTGAAAATATTCAACCTCATCTTGGAATGCCTAGTCAAGGTGAAGAACTTACACTGGTAGTGGGTGACCAGAAATACTGTCTTGAGGTCCTCCTTTTATGATGAAGCAAGAGCCATGGCACTACATGCAGGCACATTCAGACTGTTAATTTTCTATTCATGTCATTACTGCACTCAAAATTACAATATGCCACATGACGGGCCCATAATGTAAGCCATGGTAATGGTCTTAACCATCTCCTCGTAGACATTAGAATCAAGAGAGCTTTTCCTGTGTTGATACAATGAGGAGGACTGGACATCTGGATAATTAAGATAAACACCGGATGAATCCAAGCTTTAGAGTGGCATAGTAGAATACTGTCTTGTCCACCCCGCCAAAGCCTTTAGTTGACAATTTTATTTTTATTGACATTTGTTTAGTGGGAGAGTCTGACTGGGTAATAAATACCCATTTTCAGTGGAGATTCAAGGAGAAAAGCTGCAGAAAGTTATATAACAATAAATAAAGCAGTAGTATAAAAGTAACTGAAAAAAGCGTGCACATACACACATTTTATATATATATATATATATATATATATATATATATATATATATATATATATATATATATATATATATATATATATATATATAGGTTCATAGGTTCGTACTAGACTATCTGCCCAAGGGCATTTATAAGCCTAGCCCAGAGTTTTTGTGGCTTTCGCCACCCCTTTAGTTTGAAGAAAACTATGCCCATTGTTTTGCTGTGCCTCTGTCAAGCAGAGACACTGAGGTAATCCCTGGGGTATATCTGCGATCTCCCATCCATTGGTCAAGATTTCTCTTGAACATGGCCAGTGATGTGCTCTGCCTCACATGTTTTTGAAATTGTTTAGTAGTTTGTAGTTAGTTTTTTTTTCTCCCCGGCCTCCAAAAAAAATGGATATATCCAGTTGGACTAGCCCGGTAAACAAATGTAAAATAAAATAAATAAATAAAATAAATGTACCGGGATTTTGTTCCACAGCATAGGGAGTCTTTGGGTGATGAATCTGTCCCTCCAGCATGTCCTATTAATGACCGTGTCAAGGTTTAAGTCTCCCGCCCTTGTAGTTCTGAGGGATCTAGATTTTTTGAGGTGAAGCATGTTCATCAAATCTGGGTTTGACTGGCCTTGTATGTCAGGCACAGGACACCTCTGAGCAGGCGGTAAGCGACTGAATAGAGCTGAAGTTCTTTCAGTCGGGCAGCATAAGACATATTTTTGAGACCCTTTACCCTTTTGGTGAGGAACTTTTGGGGCCTTTCCAGCTGCTGCAGGTGTCGGGTCAGATACATTCCGAATGGAGCATTGTACTCAATCATTGATCTGATGAGTGATGAGTACAGGGGGACGATGACCTCCCTTGATCTAGATGTGAATCCCTTCATGATCAGGTGGGCAATGTAGAAGGTCTTCCTAACTACTTTAGCAATGTGAGTGTGAAACGATAGGTTACTGTCAACCTGAGTCCCCAGATCTCTGATAACTTCTTCTGTGCTCAGTGGATTGCAACCTATATGGTAGCTAGGGGTAACCTTGTTTTTCCTGAAGGGTATGACTATGCATTTCTTGGCGTTTAACTTTAGGCCATGGCTCTGGCACCAGTTATCCATTTCTGTGAGACCCTTCTGAAGGATATCTGTGTCAGATGTGTTTTTGACTATGGCGCCCAGTTTGCAGTCATTTGCAAACTTTGTCAGCCATAACCCTCCTGTGTTTGCTTGTACTTCAGAAAAGTAGATGCCGAACAAGAGTGGGCCCAGGACTGAGCCCTGTGGGACCCCACTTGTGACAGGCTTTGAGTCTGACATGGCGCCAGTAACTCTGACCCTGTGGGTTCTGTCACTTAGCCAGTGACGTGTATATATGTGTAAATATATATATATATGTGTATATATATATATATATATATATATATATATATATATATATATATATATATATATATATATGTATATATGTATATATGTATATATACACACACACGCACATTTTATATATATATATTTACACACACAATTTGACAATGGAAACATAGGATGTAATAATAATAATAAATAAATATGACTCTCAGTATTAGTAGCATAGTCTATCATGCTAGGAAACAGAAACAATATATATATATATATATATATATATATATATATAATACAAATCCCCCATAAGAATGGGGAGAGAGCAGGTGTTGAAAGGTGCAGATTGTATGCTGAATAGTTAGTATGAATGTGAAGTATTTGTGGATGTAAATCATAGGGTCTATATCAGATTATCGACATTTCAAAATGTTGAAGCACCTTTATTTGACACAAAAATGTTGAATGTTGAGTTTGTCAAACAGCCAAAACATTGATTTCTTTCCCTTGGAAAGAAATTGGTTGGCCATTCTGTCACACGTGCCCTTTCCCCAACTGTAGTGCTGTCTTGGAGTTGGAATATTTAGTTGGGGGTGGTAGTGTTGGGGGTTGGGCAAAGCCCCCCACTTAAATACATTAGTTTTTATGTTGTGTTGTCTGTTGGCCTTCCGATTTCTTTCCCTTGGAAAGAAATCAGTGTTTTGGCCGTTCGACAAAGTCAGCGTTTGACATTTTCACCCATATAGACACAGAGACTCCCCATACTCTGGAATAGAGTGCCCATACATATCAAGCAGAGCGCCTCTTTGGCTCTCTTCAAAAGGAACCTTGATGATTGGATGGGAGACCGGAAATTCACCCCGGGGATCATGTAAGTCACCCTGCTAGACAGGGGCCTGGAGAAGTAAATATTGTGGGAAGAAATATCAAGGGAATTGTTAAGGCTTGGCTTGCATAGGCCCTAGGGCCGATAGCCTAGTACCAACCTATGAACCTATGAATAAATGTGCTTCGACATTTTGAAATGTCGATATTCTGATATAGACCCAAATCATATAGGAGAGGTACACAGAGATAGCCATGAATTAGTGAGAAAATGTTTGCGACAGACTTAAATTCATGGAGGCTAGATATAGTTTTTGACTGAATTTGGGATAGAGTTCCATACTATGGGTTTGTAGTGTGAATATAGACTGTCTCATATATTTTTTTTTTTGGTTTATAGATTTCAAGCAGTTTTTTGTCTTGAGAACACAGAGTGATTTGGGAGGTAGTGTTGAAGTACTGAACAGACAGAAGGTCAGATAGAGGGGTTATGCAGTATTTTATAAGTTAAAAGAAATGTCTGGGCTAGTTGATATGGGAGTTCTAACTAGCTGAAAGCACATAACACAGAACAATAATGAGCTTTATGTGGCAAGTTAGCTGCAACCTATCTTATTATAGCATTTCTCCAGCTGTGATTTAGGAGAGATCTGGATGTTAGTCAAAACAGGTGAGCCATACAGTACAGAAGATAAAAGATAAGGAGTTAGCTAGGGTGATTCTAGTAGGTGTAAGGGTTTTTTTGCTTTATATAGCAAACCTATCTTTTGATGTGTTTTTTTTTTATATACAGTTTTGTATGTGAAGATCAAACTAAGTTGTCATCTATGGTGACTCCAATCAATTTGATACAGGTAACTCTGTCAGTAGCTGCATTGTTAGAGAGGTGATATGGAAGTTACTTTTAGCATTAGTATGGGACTTGGGGAATATAGTAGTAGCTTAGTCTTCTTGAAATTAAGTAAAACTTGGTTTTGATTTAGCCACTGCTCAAGTGAGTTGAAGGCATTTTGTGTCATGGACTGTAGTTGTTGTGGGGTGTCACATGAGCAGATGGGAGCTAAGTCATCTGTATACTGAATAAGGTAAGCTTGGTGGGAGGAGGTATACAGGTTATTGGTGAAAATGTTGAAATGAACTGTACTGCAAACAGACCTATGATGAACACCTGTTAACTAGAATAAAAGGGGAGAGAGAGCGACACACACAAGACAGCCATATGACAGATTGATATTTTTCAGATAGGTAGTTAGAGAACCATAGAAGAGTTGGTTTGAAAATGCCATTTGAGTCAGAAGTTTCTCATGTGACACTGTGTCAAAGGCTTTTTGAGAGATCTAGAAAAACAGAAGAGGTACACCTTTCTTGGTATCTAACCTTATTAATGGTGTCAGAAAAGATGAAGAGAGCTAGAGTGGTGTTCTGGCCTGGTAAGAAACCATGTTGTGTTGGGGTTAGATCATTTTGCATTGAATGAGCTGCTTATGAACACACTTTTCCAGGATCTTAGAAAGGGAATACAAGTCAGCAGTTGGCCTAAAGTTAGAGATCTCAGCAAAGTTACTTCCTTTATGGAGAGGAATAGTAAAGATTTTTTTCCAAAGGGCAGAGACATGGGAGTCTTGAACAGATCTATCGATAAGAATTAAGAATGGATATACATAAAGTCTGCAGTGAGCTTAAGGTACTCACAAGTAGGGAGATCATCAGCAGCAGGAGGGCAGGGCTTCAGTTTCTTCAGTAATTGTCTAACCTACAATGTTGAGATAGACTGGAGATTAAAGACAGGGATGTCAGGGCAGGAATGATTTTGTGGTTGAATAAATGGTTGGGGATATCTGGAGGTAAGATAGGCTATAATGTTGATGAAGAAAGTGTTATTTGGTAGCAGTTTCTGAGGAGGATAAGTCTGTATAGGAGTTTGGTAAGGAAGGAGAGCCAGATGAGGTGGAGGGTCCAAGGGCTGGGATGAATGACACTACAAAGAGTGATTTTAGAAAAGAGAAAATTGGGATTGGTTAGTTTTATGTTTAAAGTTTATGAATTTATTCCAGGTTATGTCAAAATGAACTGAATCATTAGACGTTTTGTATCTGAGAAGGTGAATAGGTTGGACATTAAATAACTTTGAGGAAATAGGTATGAAGGATGGTTTAGCCTAAGTATAGGCAGGGTGGCTGGTAGTGTGACAGTACCATGGTAGGTAGTAAGGTGACATAAAATGAACAGTAGAGTTGTAAAGATGGACCAGTATAATATGTCAGAGAGGACTATGGTATAGTTAAGAAGAAATGACAGTGGAGTATATGGGGTGGGAGGTTGTCATAATGGTTAAGGTGTTTACCTTACAGACACAAGGTGCAAGGTTTGATTATCACATGGGGCAACTGGCTAGGCTTGAAATGGCTCACAAGGGCAGTTAACCTAATACTAGCCTATGAATCTATGAATGAAAAGGAAAATATGTTGAAGGAGAAGGGAGGACACTAAGGGGATAAAGAGGAGAGAAGAACTGGTTTGCTGGAGATTCCAGACACTGTGGTCCCTTATGATAGGGATGGAGAATGGTAAGATTTTAATAGAGCATAGTGAGTTTGAGAAATGTAGAATAAACCATGGTGTAAGTAGGGTGAAACTGTGACTTAGAGGAAGTATTAGGAACAGAATAATTAAGTGGGTGATGTGTACAATAAAAGGTTTGTGGGTAATACTTTTCAGATAATATTCTGAAAAGAAGGGTAATACTGAAGAAAGTCTTCCTGAGACGGAAGATGTGAATATTGTAAATGGGGAAAAGGGGAATAGAAAGTATAGACTGCAATGTTATAACAACAGAGAAGAGTAAATTAAATCAGGATCAGTTGAGAAGAATAAGTGTGGCAGTAAGATGACATAATATTGGAAAACTTTTGGGTAAATGCTATTGGATAATGAGGTCATAGTAGGGACTGGAGTAAGAGGAGGGGATATGAATGAGGAAGGGGAGTAGATATATGCAGTATAAATTTAGATGAGGAGGGGGTGGGTGGGAAATGGGGGTAGGGCAGCATAGTGAGTCAGAGCATAGTGAGGATGGAGTCATCTGGAACCCCTCACAGACGGAGGTATTAGTCCAAGGAAAACAATCAGTGACAATGGATGTAAGGGAAGATTTAAATAGCAGTGTGAGTGCTTTTGCTGATACAATGTGAGTAACTCAAAAGGGCAGCAGAGAAAGTTAAAAAAAAAACATGGAAAGCCATACATTAAAGCCTAGACAAACCACTCACGGGTAAGAAAGCCATATATATCAAGATGTAGTGGCTTTAAGAAACCTGAAGTACATTAATCATTAATACATAAATCTTCCTTTTCCTTAAGCAGTAGCTCTGGCTGCAAAGCTCAGTTGTACAGCTGGTTTTAACAGATTAACTAGTGGCACCCTAAGTTGTCAGTCTATATACTGTCCAGACTGAAAAATCATCCTAGTGGAAGAAAGATAATTTTATGCAGAATGATTCACCACCAATGCCTTTCAATACTGACTGGAATGGGCAATCTTGTAAGCCGATTAAAGAAATGAAGTTGCTGAGGTGAACAAAAACGTGTGAAGATTTTTGAATAAACAAAATTTGTAACTTGAGATCAGTTTCACAATCTGTCATTTCTGACTCATTTAAAATGTGTTTACTTATAGTTAATAAGCTGCTTTAAGGTTTCAGTGCATACCTCATAAAATGCAGATTTGAATAAAGAATCTTACTTGTATAGATCATACATCAGTTTAATTGGTTTAACAGAAAAAATTAGGTCAATACAATATAGTATCAAACCCTTAAACATCCAGCTGCTTTATATCAGTTAACAGATAGTAGCATTAACTTACTTTGACAAACTGTGCCTTGTACTGTATACAAAGCAGTAGCTAACAGTGGTGCTGTTGTTTAACAGCACATGTAATAGTTTTCTAGCTTTCTTAAACACAGAAATGGGTTGTTAAAGGAGGAGCTGTACTCTACACATTAATGTATCAAATTTCTCAGTTCTAAATGCCACACAGTGATTAAATGAGACACCAAATTGCTAGAATTAGTTACATTCTCTGGTAAGGTGGCAGGATGCTGAACTGAAGAAATCACACAGGAATCAGGTCTAGAATACTTAGAGGAAATCTCAGACCACTCATGTAGGGATTACAGGAGACATTCACATTCTTGGCAGCATGGTATGCTGTAAAGTTATAAAGTGCAACCATTGGGCACAAGCTTTAATTGATATGACCCTCTTCCTCTGTCTCTAGAAACCTATTAAAATACTAATCACTACACTTCTATGGAGAAGGCATGGGACTAGAGACCAGTTTGTAAGGACTTATGAGCCTTATGATTTCTTTAAAAGAAGGGATCATCCAAAGGACTGCAAGATGGAGGTTTTATTGTCCTTACTTGTCTGTGAGATTAAGGCCTCTGAGTCCCCTCTGTAAAACAGAGAGAGTGGAGGTGAACCACTCAGACCTGTCCAGGAGGAAGCAAGCCTATTTACAGCATGTGCAGGTTTGAGCATGCAAGGGTTAGCACTGGAAATTAGGGACAAGACTACTGACTTTCATGGTTGCACCTACCAAAGAAGGAGGGAGGGAGGAAGAGAAGGAAATAAGGGCATATACAGGCTGAGTCTATATTATACTGTTGACAGCTGAAAATGTCAACTCTGACTTGCTAGACACCAAAATGTCGAACTACACAATCAGTGAACGGCCAAATCACCAATTTCTTTCCAATGGAAAGAAATCAGTTGGCCAAACACCAACACCACACAAAAACAAATGTATTTAAGTGGAGGGCTTTGCCCCCCCACCCCCCAACGTGGAAGGCTGTGCGCCCCACACCCCCCCAACTAAATATTCTAACTCTGAGATGGCACTACAGTCAGGGAAAGGGCAGGTGTAAGAGAACGGCCAACCGATTTCTCTCCGTTGGAAAGAAATCGGTGATTTGACCGTTCGCTAACTTTGTAGTTTGACATTTTGGTGTTGAACACGTCAGAGTCGACATTTTCAACTGTCTAAAATATACTATAGACCCATACAGGCTCTGATGGTGGCATCAGTTCATGTTCCGTAAGGATGTACTTTCACATCCACAAAAATAGACATTAAAAAATCTTTCTGATATTAAACACCTGTTTTTCAATCCCTGGTGAAGGAAAGTCTTAGTGGAGCCCTGGTGGACCTGGAGAGGACCCGAGGATGGCAACCTTTGGTCCAGAGTGCAAACTCAAGCATGAACCAGAGAGAACTTGGAGGATGAATCCTTAAGTCTTAAGTCCCAAAGAATGTCAGTGCTGACCTCCAAGGATGCACCCACAGTGTGATTGCCTACGGTGAACCCCTCAACAGCTTCCTGAAATTCTAAGTGGTGGATAATGGGTGCATACTCAGAACCTCACCAGCTGAATGGGATGCTACACTAATGAGGTTATTTCATGGATGAACTTGCCTCCTAAAGGATGTGACCAGTGTCTGCTTTGTATAACCCTTTCCTTTTCATTTATTTTTAAATATTTTTTCTCTCCACCGCTGAAGATCACCTCCTCCCAGGGGCCTCTCCTCATCTCCTGGAGCTATCAAATGTTAAAAGCCTTCAATGGGCCTCCTCTGACTCATATTCAGAGCCACTGAGGACATCAAGACACACTAGGACAATGCCATACTGCTGCAGATAAGGATTTTTTTTGCTATGTGCCTACAATTCCATTCCCTTGCCTATGCAAATCCCATCTTAGAAAAGAACATGCAGTGGACATTTGGGGTGTTTTGTCACTGCCTCTGCACTAACTCTGCCAAAGCCCTGCTCCCCTTAGAAAATCACCCCATGCATTCCCAGCCTCCATCAAGGATCAACTGTAAAGTAAGCTCAAATATGCTTCCTACCCCTTAGGATGGGCTGGTCCATTCCCCTCTGCCTGGGCCACTAAGCAAGCTCTGGTTGCCTAGGCCTATACCACTGGTGCAGGCTTTCCTTGTCTTTTCTTAGCACTTTTGCACACCTTGGGACTACTCATGGAACCTGATCACCTATCCTTATGGCTGCCCAAATTAGGCAAAAGATTTACTATCGGTAGCCAGGTTGAAATGGTGGCACTTATGAGGCTGTTTCATGTCATGCTTTTACCAGTACAGTAAAGACAATATCAGTATCTGTCAAAGCTTATGATTTGGCACTCACATGCACATTTTCATGGCTTATGCTTTTTAGGTAGTGAAAAATGCAACTTTTCTACATCATACATCAGGATCAACATTTGAACTGCTCGACTATTAGAAAACAGCTGGTTGGTACAAAGGTGTTAGGCATAGTTTATTAGACTGGTGCATGAGTTTACAGTGTACACTGGCAGTCTAGAGAGACATCCAAGCATGGAAAATGAGCAAAACAAAGCTAGAAGAGGGGATATTCCAATAGCACACCCAATTAAACAATTAGAGCTTCAGAATATTTTTGATTAATAATCCATTGCTAGTACACAGTCTTGACATTCAAAACTGAACTAAGCATGTTCTGGGCTTCTTTTAAAGTATCTGTAGAACATCATGTGGCAAACATTCAATGCCTTTTCTACATTTACAGATACAATTGTTTTCATTATCTTTACTTTTCTACCTAAATCATTTCCAAGAATTTACACTATTTCAGTGTTCTCTACTTGAAGATAAAGGGTACAACTTACCTTAGATTTCAGATGAGGCCTACATTGTTCTGAAATTCAAAAATGGATATCATTCACCCACTGGTGTATTATAAAAAAGGTGGTTTGAGTGGTTACACAGGGTCAACAGCTTCAGGGAGGCAGATGGTCAGTTGAAATAAAGTGAAATATGTTATCTGCTTTCACTGAAAGAGTGCAGCACTGGCAGATTTACTAGAAGAGGTTTTACCAACCTAGCACCCTGGGTAAGATTTTGGTTTCCTTGGTTCACCGGGATGGACTGTGAGCATTATCATTTTTATTAATTGATTTGTTTACAGGGAAAGTACAACTGGGACAAAGCCCATTTTCGGCGAAGGCCCGGGCAGAAATGCTCCAGATGCATGTCTTTGGAAAGTGGGAGGAAACCGGAGCACCCAGAGGAAACCCACAGGAATGCTGGGAGGACATGGACACTCTGCACAGAATCATGTGTTAATTTCATAATAATTAATTTAATCGAGCACTTCCACTGTTTTTATTCACTGCCCAGCTTTGTCCCTTCCCCTTGAAGCAATAAAGAAACTTGACTGGTTGTCATAATGGTTAAGGCGTCTACCTTGCAAACACAAGTGCAGGGTTTGATTCTCACACAGGACAATTATCTAGGCTTAAAATGGCCCATAAGGGCAGTTAACCTAGTGTTAAACAGTAGTGCAAAGTGGAGCATCCCATGATAATGAAATGGTAAATACAGGGAGTCAATGTACAGATGATTTTATACTTAAGTTCTTATAACTTAAAAGATTTGTGTCATTGCCACTATGGTTGTACGGAATTCACAAGCCATACTGTTTGTCATTTTTAACTTCACCATACAAAGTCTGGTTTTATTTTTTTAAGAGGGCAGCTGCAAGCAAGTGATCAGATAAGGTGATATGCTCTGGTAAGATACCTTCATACCTATAAATCACTGTGAATTATAGTGGGTCAGTAATGCCAGGTGTTACGAGTTTCATACTTTTTTTTTTTTAAACATAACTCTTATTTTATTCTCAACAATTATCTTCCATTCTCTGCACTATTTAAAATTGCTCTGGTAGCTATCTGCTTAATATTTATGTATCTGATTTTTCCAACTTCGTTTATACAGGCAGTACAGCCCATTGCTAAAGCTTGCAGTTTGAATGTTTCATAAGTCTTTCATTTATTTCCACACACAGATTTTCCTTTCTCATCTCTCCTGAAGACAGTTTTAATCATTCACCAACTAGCTTTAGTTTACTTTTCTATAATCCATACAACCTCTAAACCAACCCTACCTCATTAACTATGTATAATACCTTTTATTTCTTAAAGTTCTTAGTGAGATCCCACCTTCACATTCTTCTGTTGCTTATCTGTCCTTTTGGCTATGTCCTTCCTTTCTATTCTCACCATAATGCTGTTCATAAGGGCTTTACTACCTTTCCTCTTTCCGGTTACCTGTACTCTTTTCCCTGGCCTCTGTCACTTTCTCTTTCTCAAATTAAATCTATGGCCCCCGTTTATTTTTATATAATATTCCTGTTATTACCCTGCAAATCTCATTCTCTGTAGCTGCTATGACCTGCTCTTTCTCCTCTACTTTGGGGGGGGGGGGGGCATCCCTTATCTTCCATCTTCTTGAATTTTTTTTTGTGACTATTGTCATGATTAACTCAACTAATTTTTTTCCTCCTCAGGGACCTGTTGGTCATTCACCAATAAAAGTGTTTCACTTAGGACAATCACTCCCCGAAAACATATCTTCTACTAACTTTTATATCTGGTTCTTAAATGTCTGCAGTCTCAGGCATTCCCAAACAATGTGTATCCAAGTGTTCCTAGTCCCTATCTTGCACCCCAGTATCTATCACCCTTCGTTACATCCTTACTAATACAGCTGGTGTGTAAAAACAACTATTAAAGCATTTCAACACAAAGATCCTGAATTTCCTAGCCTTTTACATATTTTTGTAATCTTATTACCCCCCCCCCCCCCCTCAGGTACTTCCTTCTGCAACTCACCTTCCCAACTCTCCTTCAGACCCTGTAATTATACTTTCTTCTTTCTTCATCAGTCCATATGCTTTTGAAATCAGGCCGTTTAAATTCCATCCTCAGGCACTTCTGTGGTGAAATGTTCTCACTACTTCTGGCACATCACTTAGTTTCACCCCAGCTTGCTCTGCATCTTATGCCACATAGCTTTCACACCTCCACACTCCTATTCAACATGCACATGCTGATGGTACTCTTCCCTAAGTTATTCTTAGCTCTCTGGGTCCCCATTACTTCTATATATGAGACCAGTACCTTATCATGGCTTGTTTTTTCCTCCAACATCACAGAATTGTTTTTTCTTTCTTTGTCCCATTTTTGACCACCTATGAGTATTACACACTCTTTCCAATATCTCAGTTCTTCATCCTGCCAAATGCTTTTCAATGGCTTTTGCAAGGTATCTAATAATGGGGGCTCCAGCTTCCTCCTTTTTTTTTCTTCTTCAAAATCCTTCCACAGGGAGTGTCCAGAACAATTATCCAGTATATATAAATTTAGGGGGAGAACAAGTAATTGCAGGACCTTTAATCTGATTTAGATCTAATTCAACCCCCCCTTCCTCTGACTACCTGTATGTAGACAGTATAAATTTTGAAACTGAGTCTGGCAGCTGGACCTCT
>NC_056751.1:305374246-305459246 GCF_019279795.1 Protopterus annectens | reverse complement strand
TAGGTCCCAGGCTGGCACTGGGGCCTTTCTTGGTGGCTTAATGTTCTTGATTCCCCTGAGGAATTGCCTTAGTAAAGGGTGTGAAAAAACAGGAGGATCAGTGTTGTATCTAGTTGAAATAGCAGATGCATGTATCTTTATGGAAGAATATGAGAGGCCGTTCTTTAACATATCTGCCAAATATTCCAAGATGAGTGGGATGTTCAACAATGATGCATCATGTCCCTTGATGGTATTCCAATTTGTGAATCTTTTCCATTTTGCTAAGTAAACCTTTCTGGTGGAGGGTCTTCGAGCCTCTGTTAGTATCCGCTGAACTTCCTTGGAGAGAGATAGGCTGAAGTTATTTAAGGGATCTCCCAGGCTGTTAGCTGCAGTGTCTGTAGATTTGGATGCACTGTTTCGAAGTTGTGTTGAGTCAGAAGTAGAGGCCATTGGGGAAGGGCCCACCTCCTGGTGTGACATATGCTCCGTAGTAGTGGGCACCAGTGTTGTCTTGGCCAGTCCGGAGCTATTATGATTCCCTTGGGTCTCTCTGCTTTGATCTTTAGTAATACTGAGGTCATCAGTGGCAGAGGTGGGAATGCATAGATTGTTAGTGAGTTCCAGTTGAATGAGAGGGCATCTATTTTCCAAGCTTTTGGATGGTATGTCCTTGTGCAGAATTTTGGTAAAAGATGGTTGAGATGAGAGGCAAATAGGTCCACTTCTGGCTTGCCCCATGTCGAAGTGAGTTGTCTGAAGGCCTTCGGATGTAACCTCCACTCGTGTGGATCTGTGAAATTCCTGCTTAGGCTGTCCGCCAATACATTGTCCTTTCCTGGGACAAACAGGGATTGTAACTGGATGTTTAGACTTAGTGCTTTCTCCCAAAGATGCACTGTCAGTCTGCAAAGGGGGTAAGAGTGGGTGCCCCCTTGCTTGTTTATGTAACACATCACAGTGGTGTTGTCTGTCCGTATCAATAAATGGCCTTGCTGGAGTTGGTGTTGAAAAGCCTCGATGGCATGCATTACTGCCAGCATTTCCTTTTGGTTTATATGCAGATGTGTTTCCTTTGGAGACCATTGTCCTTGTATACACCTGCCTTCCATGTGCACCCCCCATCCAAGGTCTGAGGCGTCTGTGGTCATGGTCTGTGTTATCTGTGGTTTTTTGAATGACATACCTGTGTTTGCCTGGCTCACCGAGGCCCACCATAGAAATTCCTTTTGTAGGCATGGAATGAGCGGAATGATTGTCTCCAAGTTGTTGCTGTGTTGAGACCAAATGCTTTTTAGGTACCATTGAAGCTTTCTCATGGGTAGTCTTGCTAATGGAACCAGGAGAATGCAGGATGCCATGTAACCCAGGGCCTGCAGGAATCTCCTTGCAGTCATCTGGGTGAGTTTTGCTAAACCTTTGAAGTAATGAGTTAACTTCTCTTGCTTGTCTTCTGTCAGGTAAGCCATTTGAGAGGCTGTGTCTAATTTGGCTCCTAAGAAGATTATTTGCTGGGATGGCTGCAGTCTTGACTTTTGGAAGTTGACTGTGTATCCCAGAGCTTGAAGTAATCCTATGACATAGTCCAAGTTTTTTGTCAACATCAATTTGTCGTCCGCTTGTATGAGGCAGTCGTCCAGGTACGGGTAAATTTGTATCCCCTGGAGCCTGCAATGAGCAATTACTGAAGCCAGGCATTTTATGAATACTCTGGGCACAGTAGATAAGCCAAATGGCAATGCTGAGAATTGATAATGCTCTGGCCCTGCAAGAAATCTGAGGTATCTTCTGCAGCTGTGTCTGATAGGGACATGCAGGTATGCCTCCTTGAGGTCCAGAGTAATCAGCCAAGACCCCTTGCCCAGCATGGGAAGGAGTTGCTGTAGGGTCAGCATTTTGAACTTTGGTACTATGAGAAAGATGTTTAATGCGGACAAGTCCAGTATTGGTCTCCATTGAGATTCTTTTCTTGGAACCAGGAACAGTCTTGAGTAAAACCCCTGGTCTTGTTCTTGTTGTGGAACTCTTTCTATTGCTTTCATCCGAGTCAGCAGAGTGATTTGCTTGATAGCCTCTGCCCTCTGGTTTTGTGGTAGGTTTGGCATGCCTTGTTTTCTTGGTAAGGTATGAAAATGAAACCTGTACCCTCGGTCTATAATGTCCAAAATCCATTTGTCCTTTGTCAGTCTGTGCCAGTTTTCTGCAAACAGAGATAATTTCCTGCCCAAGGGAGCTTCTATTTGTTCCCTGGTAGGCGGTAGTAGAGGAAAGTCATTGAGACTGTGGTTGTGGGGCAGGTGAAACCCCTGCGTCACTTCTTTGGTTTCCTGGCTGCCATTGTCTTCCCCTGTAAGGGCCTCTGTATTGGCCTCTTCCTCGGCCACGTCTGTTCTTACCCCTTTGAAACTTTTCTGTATTTGGAAAGGACCAGTTTTTAGAAGGCCAATTCCTACTGAATCTGGGGGGTTGAACTTGGAGGAAATCTTTCACCGTCTGAACTGATTTTGCTTTTTCTTCGATGGTCTTTAACACATCCTTAGCATTTGCACCAAAAAGCTTGTTCTTTTCCAAAGGTGCATCCAGAAGTTTTGCTTTTACATGATCTGGTAGAGGTTGATCTTTTAACCAAGCATGTCTTCGAATGACTGCCCCTGTCATAGCTGCCCTACATGAAGCTTCCAGTGCATCATACCCACACTGCAGGAAGTGGTTGCTTACTTGCTGAGTGTTATGTACAGCTTCCTGCAAAGTCTTCCTGTCCAAAGGATCAGGAGTGGCTAGAGTTTTTTGTAAATCTTCTAAAAGGTAATCCTGATATTGTAACATATGAAAAAGGCAATTTAAAGCTCTCATAGATAAGGTAGTGGATGTGTAAACTTTTTTACCCCATCTCTCTAAAGATCTGGCCTCCCTGTTGAAGGGCAAAGGATTTTTAGAGGTGGATGCTGAAACTCCTTTACGCCCCTGTGAAATAGTTTCCAAATCAGCAGAATGGGCCCTGAATAAATGGGAATGAGTTTCTGGGACCCTGTAATACCTGTCAGGCTTGTCTGGAGCAGGAGGAAGAGAATCAGGGGTAGCACTAGAGTCAGAATATAGATCATCCAGAACATCAAGTACAGGAGGAATAGCTAAGGGCCTGTGCTGGGGCTTCTTAAGGAAAGTCCTCAGGCGTTTCCTAGAATCAGAATATTCCTGACCCTGCCACTTGAAATGTTCCCTCATGGTGTGCAGAACTTCCCCAAAAGAAATATCCTCAGGAGGGAGGCCGAGGAATAGAATCTTCTGCATCCGAGTCCTCATAGGTCTGGAAGAGCTCTTCCTGGCTATCAGAGTGGACAGAGCCCTCAGAGTCTTCATCTGAAGGAATAGGTTCAGAGGGTTCAACCCTGGGCCTTTTATCAGGAGGCTGGGATCCTCTCTCAGGATGGGCCTGTGAACCTCGAATCATGGAAATTAAATCAGCAGCCATGGACATAATTTGTGTCTCTGGAGTAGGCTGAGGTAAGGATTTAGAAGTAATATGCTTTGTCTTGCTAGCTGCCTTAGCCCTAGTGTAGGCCTTAATAGACATGGCCATAGGAGGCCTGGCAGCTCCACGTGCAGGAGTGACCTTGTCTACAGCAATGGTCTCAGGCATTTCCTCGGTTTCGGTATCCGGAGGAAAATCGATAACTGGCGTCAGAGTGATGTCCGGAATCGGAGTCGTCAGTAATGCGGTGTCTTCGGTTCGGAGCGGTGGAGAGACCGTCTTGGAGGGAACCGGAGCACTCGCGCTGGGCTTTGGCGTGGAGTCGGTGGTAGACGTGGGCCGAGGATGTCGGTCCCGGTCTTTTCGCTTTTTGGGAGTTTGCGATGTCGGAAGATCCGACGGCATGTTGTAAGCAAATTTATCGGCAAAAAAGTCTTCAGCGAACTCCGCCCGGCGCCTGAGAGTGCGCTTATTGAAGCGAGCACAGGCTACACAGGCCGAGACGTCGTGGTCTGGGCCCAGGCAAGGAAGACAGTAAGAGTGGAAATCCTTATGAGGTATTTGTTTACCACAAGAAAGACAATTGTTAACTTTTTCAGTTATTTCTGACATCAGCTGAGGCAAGAAAAGGTCCCCAACGGGGTACTTAGCTTTTTTGATGACTTCTGAATCGAAGAATACATTAGCTGACCGACCGGCACTTGCGAACTGCTTCTGCAATCAGCGGCAAGAAAGACTGAAGAAAATGACGTCAGCTGATGCTTATATACTCCAGCCGCTCTGATGTCGGAGAGAAATGCGACATCAGCCGACGACCGAGGGCTGCCTGAGGCAGGACAACCCACATGTTATGACTGCAGTTGCATTCTTGAAGGACATCATGATCAAAGTAAAAAATGAAAAGCAAACAAGAAATAAGCTCAAGATACATTGCTTCAAAGGATTACTGTACAGGTTATGGACCACACACAGTTGGCATTCTGTTTAGTTTACGGGTAAAACCTGCAGAGATGACTGGAAGTCTCCAAGTGTAATGAGCTTCTTAAAATAATGTAATCTGTCCTTTATTACAAATACTGTCATATGCATTTCAATACCCAAAGCTTATACATTATCTAGTTAAGTATTCTCTACATGGCAACAACAGAAAGGCTTTCAATGTTGGCAGTTCTTTAACAGTATGCTTATTAAAGCTTACTTGCATCTAACGATCTCAGCCAAGCTTACCTGATGGTCAATAAAGTATTGCTACTTAAACACAGAGCAACAGGCACTTTGAGTAATAAGCATAAATCAACAGTACAAAAAATATGACAGAAACCAGACCATTCTGCAAAAATCAAGGACAGATGAAAAGCCACTCTAGTACTTGTGTCTACCTTGGATGGGGGCGATACTCTGCACATTTACACTGCATAACTACTCCTTGCCTTGCTTCGACACATCCAGAGTCACTACATGGGGGAGTGGGGTGCAAGAAGTATGTCACAATTTGAAATGTCTCTGACTGACTGTGATGGCCCGACACATTTGTCATACCTCTCAACCTCAGAGCAAGAAATCTAGACAAAGCCATACAAAGAAGTGGGACAAAGGCCCAAAAATAAGGACAAAAGGGGTGTGGCCAACTGGAAAAGGGAGGAGCTATGCTCAAAACCACAAAAACTAACTAAATACACTGCCCTGGGTGCCAAACCATCATTATGAGAGTCCAATCAAGACAAAATGAAGTGTAGAAGAATAAAAATATTTTAGTGCATTGGCTGCATGACAGCTTACTTAATATCTAGATGGAAACAAAAAGTTTGTGAGGCATGAAAAAATAAATTATTTTTTAAATACATTAATGGAATGCCAGTCGAAATCAAGTAGCACTCAACTCAAACCAGTTCTTGTACTGCAGTTTTAATTATAATTTATATTCAGCTTTATTAAAGTACCAAGTAACATGCTGAAAGTAGAAATGTCTGATGCCCCCACTTGTAAAAATGTTTCTTATCCAAAAAAACACCTGCTGCCTGACAACTATCTACTTGTTTCATGGGGAAAAAGTACAGTTTTGTACCTACCATAAATGTAGATGTCCGATAGACATGCAACTGCAGTCATAACATGTGGGTTGTCCTGCCTCAGGCAGCCCTCGGTCGGCCGGATTCCAAAGTCTGGGTCCGACGTCAGCTGATGTCGCATTTCTCTCCGTCAGAGTGGCTGGAGTATATAAGCATCAGCCGACGCCATTTTCTTCAGTGTTTCTTGCCCCAGATGCCAGGTGCCCTCCAAGGAAGGCTGTAATCAAATTGGAAGACAAAAACAGGATTCCAAACAAACAAATGAGCAATAAAACAAATACACCATAACAGATATCCCCAGCTAAGAGAAGCAGGGATAGGAGTGGACCCTAGGCATAGAGGGGTATGGAGGGTGGGAAAATCCAACTGCAGTTGCATGTCTATCGGACATCTACATTTATGGTAGGTACAAAACTGTACTATGTCCTTCAAGAATGCAACTGCAGTCATAACATGTGGGTAGAATACCATAGCTTAGCTGGGGGAGGAGGAATGCTCTAGGAAAAGATGGTGTGGCAATCAAACCCTGCAGGACTGCCGAAGCAAAGCCTGCTCTGGATCTGGAATATAGAGGGAGATTGTAGTGTTTGGAGAATGTATGCACGGAGCTCCATGTAGCAGCTTCTAAAATGTCCTTAGTAGGCACCCCTCTTAAGAATGCTGTAGAGGTGGCTGTAGCTCTGGTGGAATGTGGTCTGACATTGTCTGGAACAGTCTTTCCATGAAAGGAATAACAGAATCTGATGCAATGTCCAATCCATTTTGAAATAGTTTGTTTTGAAATTGCTTTTCCTTGAACTGCAGGGGCGTAAGCTACAAAAAGTTGTTCAGACTTCCTATTGGCCTTGGTTCTGTCCAGGTAGTAA
This sequence comes from Protopterus annectens, assembly GCF_019279795.1. Taxonomy (NCBI): domain Eukaryota; kingdom Metazoa; phylum Chordata; order Ceratodontiformes; family Protopteridae; genus Protopterus; species Protopterus annectens. The sequence continues at coordinate 305,452,857 of NC_056751.1, read as the reverse complement.
CGAAGTTGTCTGTGAATGTCCAAGGTATGCAACAGCCTTTCTCCCTTGTTCTCAGGATTGGGGAAGAAAGCAGGCAGATGAATTGCTTGATTTAAAGAAACCCTAGATACCACCTTTGGCATGAAAGTAGGGTTGGTCCTTAATGAAACTCTGTCTCTGTGAAAAATAATAAAGGGTTGTATTGCCATTAGGGCCTGTAGCTCCGAGACCCTTCTTGCTGATGTAATTGCCAACAGGAAAGCTGTCTTCCAAGAGAGAAATTGCAAGTCCACTGAAGATGCTGGCTCAAATTGTGGTAGAGTCAGTTTTTCTAGGACAAAACTTAGGTCCCAGGCTGGCACTGGGGCCTTTCTTGGTGGCTTAATGTTCTTGATTCCCCTGAGGAATTGCCTTAGTAAAGGGTGTGAAAAAACAGGAGGATCAGTGTTGTATCTAGTTGAAATAGCAGATGCATGTATCTTTATGGAAGAATATGAGAGGCCGTTCTTTAACATATCTGCCAAATATTCCAAGATGAGTGGGATGTTCAACAATGATGCATCATGTCCCTTGATGGTATTCCAATTTGTGAAGCTTTTCCATTTTGCTAAGTAAACCTTTCTGGTGGAGGGTCTTCGAGCCTCTGTTAGTATCCGCTGAACTTCCTTGGAGAGAGATAGGCTGAAGTTATTTAAGGGATCTCCCAGGCTGTTAGCTGCAGTGTCTGTAGATTTGGATGCACTGTTTCGAAGTTGTGTTGAGTCAGAAGTAGAGGCCATTGGGGAAGGGCCCACCTCCTGGTGTGACATATGCTCCGTAGTAGTGGGTACCAGTGTTGTCTTGGCCAGTCCGGAGCTATTATGATTCCCTTGAGTCTCTCTGCTTTGATCTTTAGTAATACTGAGGTCATCAGTGGCAGAGGTGGGAATGCATAGATTGTTAGTGAGTTCCAGTTGAATGAAAGGGCATCTATTTTCCAAGCTTTTGGATGGTATGTCCTTGTGCAGAATTTTGGTAAAAGATGGTTGAGATGAGAGGCAAATAGGTCCACTTCTGGCTTGCCCCATGTCGAAGTGAGTTGTCTGAAGGCCTTCGGATGTAACCTCCACTCGTGTGGATCTGTGAAATTCCTGCTTAGGCTGTCCGCCAATACATTGTCCTTTCCTGGGACTAACAGGGATTGTAACTGGATGTTTAGACTTAGTGCTTTCTCCCAAAGATGCATTGTCAGTCTGCAAAGGGGGTAAGAGCGGGTGCCCCCTTGCTTGTTTATGTAACACATCACAGTGGTGTTGTCTGTCCGTATCAATAAATGGCCTTGCTGGAGTTGGTGTTGAAAAGCCTCGATGGCATGCATTACTGCCAGCATTTCCTTTTGGTTTATATGCAGATGTGTTTCCTTTGGAGACCATTGTCCTTGTATACACCTGCCTTCCATGTGCGCCCCCCATCCAAGGTCTGAGGCGTCTGTGGTCATGGTCTGTGTTATCTGTGGTTTTTTGAATGACATACCTGTGTTTGCCTGGCTCACCGAGGCCCACCATAGAAATTCCTTTTGTAGGCATGGAATGAGCGGAATGATTGTCTCCAAGTTGTTGCTGTGTTGAGACCAAATGCTTTTTAGGTACCATTGAAGCTTTCTCATGGGTAGTCTTGCTAATGGAACCAGGAGAATGCAGGATGCCATGTAACCCAGGGCCTGCAGGAATCTCCTTGCAGTCATCTGGGTGAGTTTTGCTAAACCTTTGAAGTAATGAGTTAACTTCTCTTGCTTGTCTTCTGTCAGGTAAGCCATTTGAGAGGCTGTGTCTAATTTGGCTCCTAAGAAGATTATTTGCTGGGATGGCTGCAGTCTTGACTTTTGGAAGTTGACTGTGTATCCCAGAGCTTGAAGTAATCCTATGACATAGTCCAAGTTTTTTGTCAACATCAATTTGTCATCCGCTTGTATGAGGCAGTCGTCCAGGTACGGGTAAATTTGTATCCCTGGAGCCTGCAATGAGCAATTACTGAAGCCAGGCATTTTGTGAATACTCTGGGCACAGTAGATAAGCCAAATGGCATTGCTGAGAATTGATAATGCTCTGGCCCTGCAAGAAATCTGAGGTATCTTCTGCAGCTGTGTCTGATAGGGACATGCAGGTATGCCTCCTTGAGGTCCAGAGTAATCAGCCAAGACCCCTTGCCCAGCATGGGAAGGAGTTGCTGTAGGGTCAGCATTTTGAACTTTGGTACTATGAGAAAGGTGTTTAATGCGGACAAGTCCAGTATTGGTCTCCATTGAGATTCTTTTCTTGGAACCAGGAACAGTCTTGAGTAAAACCCCTGGTCTTGTTCTTGTTGTGGAACTCTTTCTATTGCTTTCATCCGAGTCAGCAGAGTGATTTGCTTGATAGCCTCTGCCCTCTGGTTTTGTGGTAGGTTTGGCATGCCTTGTTTTCTTGGTAAGGTATGAAAATGAAACCTGTACCCTCGGTCTATAATGTCCAAAATCCATTTGTCCTTTGTCAGTCTGTGCCAGTTTTCTGCAAACAGAGATAATTTCCTGCCCAAGGGCGCTTCTATTTGTTCCCTGGTAGGTGGTAGTAGAGGAAAGTCATTGAGACTGTGGTTGTGGGGCAGGTGAAACCTCTGCGTCACTTCTTTGGTTTCCTGGCTGCCATTGTCTTCCCCTGTAAGGGCCTCTGTATTGGCCTCTTCCTCGGCCACGTCTGTTCTTACCCCTTTGAAACTTTTCTGTATTTGGAAAGGACCAGTTTTTAGAAGGCCAATTCCTACTGAATCTGGGGGGTTGAACTTGGAGGAAATCTTTCACCGTCTGAACTGATTTTGCTTTTTCTTCGATGGTCTTTAACACATCCTTAGCATTTGCACCAAAAAGCTTGTTCTTTTCCAAAGGTGCATCCAGAAGTTTTGCTTTTACATGATCTGGTAGAGGATGATCTTTTAACCAAGCATGTCTTCGAATGACTGCCCCTGTCATAGCTGCCCTACATGAAGCTTCCAGTGCATCATACCCACACTGCAGGAAGTGGTTGCTTACTTGCTGAGTGTTATGTACAGCTTCCTGCAAAGTCTTCCTGTCCAAAGGATCAGGAGTGGCTAGAGTTTTTTGTAAATCTTCTAAAAGGTAATCCTGATATTGTAACATATGAAAAAGGCAATTTAAAGCTCTCATAGATAAGGTAGTGGATGTGTAAACTTTTTTACCCCATCTCTAAAGATCTGGCCTCCCTGTTGGAGGGCAAAGGATTTTTAGAGGTGGATGCTGAAACTCCTTTACGCCCCTGTGAAATAGTTTCCAAATCAGCAGAATGGGCCCTGAATAAATGGGAATGAGTTTCTGGGACCCTGTAATACCTGTCAGGCTTGGCTGGAGCAGGAGGAAGAGAATCAGGGGTAGCACTAGAGTCAGAATATAGATCATCCAGAACATCAAGTACAGGAGGAATAGCTAAGGGGCTGTGCTGGGGCTTCTTAAGGAAAGTCCTCAGGCGTTTCCTAGAATCAGAATATTCCTGACCCTGCCACTTGAAATGTTCCCTCATGGTGTGCAGAACTTCCCCAAAAGAAATATCCTCAGGAGGGGAGGCCGAGGGAATAGAATCTTCTGCATCCGAGTCCTCATAGGTCTGGAAGAGCTCTTCCTGGCTATCAGAGTGGACAGAGCCCTCAGAGTCTTCATCTGAAGGAATAGGTTAAACCCTGGGCCTTTTATCAGGAGGCTGGGATCCTCTCTCAGGATGGGCCTGTGAACCTCGAATCATGGAAATTAAATCAGCAGCCATGGACATAATTTGTGTCTCTGGAGTAGGCTGAGGTAAGGATTTAGAAGTAATATGCTTTGTCTTGCTAGCTGCCTTAGCCCTAGTGTAGGCCTTAATAGACATGGCCATAGGAGGCCTGGCAGCTCCACGTGCAGGAGTGACCTTGTCTACAGCAATGGTCTCAGGCATTTCCTCGGTTTCGGTATCCGGAGGAAAATCGATAACTGGCGTCAGAGTGATGTCCGGAATCGGAGTCGTCGGTAATGCGGTGTCTTCGGTTCGGAGCGGTGGAGAGACCGTCTTGGAGGGAACCGGAGCACTCGCGCTGGGCTTTGGCGTGGAGTCGGTGGTAGACGTGGGCCGAGGATGTCGGTCCCGGTCTTTTCGCTTTTTGGGAGTTTGCGATGTCGGAAGATCCGACGGCATGTTGTAAGCAAATTTATCGGCAAAAAAGTCTTCAGCGAACTCCGCCCGGCGCCTGAGAGTGCGCTTGTTGAAGCGAGCACAGGCTACACAGGCCGAGACGTCGTGGTCTGGGCCCAGGCAAGGAAGACAGTAAGAGTGGAAATCCTTATGAGGTATTTGTTTACCACAAGAAAGACAATTGTTAACTTTTTCAGTTATTTCTGACATCAGCTGAGGCAAGAAAAGGTCCCCAACGGGGTACTTAGCTTTTTTGATGACTTCGGTATCGAAGAATACAGGAGATGACCGACCGGCACTTGCGAACTGCTTCTGCTTCGGGCACCGCGCGGCAAGAAAGACTGAAGAAAATGGCGTCGGCTGATGCTTATATACTCCAGCCGCTCTGATGTTGGAGAGAAATGCGACATCAGCCGACGTCGGACCCAGACTTTGGAATCCGGCCGACCGAGGGCTGCCTGAGGCAGGACAACCCACATATTATGACTGCAGTTGCATTCTTGAAGGACATCATGATCAAAGTAAAAAATGAAAAGCAAACAAGAAATAAGCTCAAGATACATTGCTTCAAAGGATTACTGTACAGGTTATGGACCACACACAGTTGGCATTCTGTTTAGTTTACGGGTAAAACCTGCAGAGATGACTGGAAGTCTCCAAGTGTAATGAGCTTCTTAAAATAATGTAATCTGTCCTTTATTACAAATACTGTCGTATGCATTTCATTACCCAAAGCTTATACATTATCTAGTTAAGTATTCTCTACATGGCAACAACAGAAAGGCTTTCAATGTTGGCAATTCTTTAACAGTATGCTTATTAAAGCTTACTTGCATCTTACGATCTCAGCCAAGCTTATCTGATGGTCAATAAAGTATTGCTACTTAAACACAGAGCAACAGGCACTTTGAGTAATAAGCATAAATCAACAGTACAAAAAATATGACAGAAACCAGACCATTCTGCAAAAATCAAGGACAGATGAAAAGCCACTCTAGTACTTGTGTCTACCTTGGATGGGGGCGATACTCTGCACATTTACACTGCATAACTACTCCTTGCCTTGCTTCGACACATCCAGAGTCACTACATGAGGGAGTGGGGTGCAAGAAGTATGTCACAATTTGAAATGTCTCTGACTGACTGTGATGGCCCGACACATTTGTCATACCTCTCAACCTCAGAGCAAGAAATCTAGACAAAGCCATACAAAGAAGTGGGACAAAGGCCCAAAAATAAGGACAATTTTTAAATATTGCTCTTATAAACTTAGAAAGATAATAGAATAGGTCTTGCATTAGTATGAATTTTCTGAATGGTATGAAATCTGAAACTCAAATGTCTGTCATTATTTTCTAACTTCAGTCTTTAATGATTTGTCACTAATTTGCCAAAAAACCCACAATTTTGCCAAAAAAAAAAAACAATTTTATGAAAAATGGACCAAATATTTGATGTAAAAATATAAAATAGCCACACAATACAGCTGGGAACCTGTCAAAGAAGGGACACTTTAATATTAGTACTGCTAACTTGAGCAGCTGACAAAATAAAAGAATCTACATGCATTTCTGAAATAAAAGTAATCTATAACTCTGATTATTACAGTTATTTCTTAATTGTAAACCCTCCACGTTTTCTTCCAAAATAAGAGCAACATTTTGAGCCAAAATCAGGGACAGTTGAGAGGTTTGGCTATGCCTAATTCTATAAAGCAATTTATTTGCATGCACCTCTCAACCTGTTAATGCAATAAATCTGGACAAGGCCAAATATATTGGGGGAACATATAAACAGTACTAAAAATTGCTCTTGTATAAACTGAGACAGTTGATAGAACAGCAGGTCTTACTTTAGCATGCATTTTTCTGAAGGTTACGAAGTCTGAAACTCAGTGTGTCATTATTTAGTGACTTAATTCCTAAATGATTTGCCAGAAAAACACAAATTTTATGAGGAACAAACCAAAAATAAGAAGCAAAAATCTATTCATTCTTTGAAAATCTGGACATTTGGGAGGTATAGTTCAGCTGGGGCTGTCTTTAAGTTTGCCACCCTTCCCCCTCACAAAATCATGGTCGAATGGAGCCTCCCCCTGCAGCCATTCCAATGATCCATTACTTGGCTATTTCACTCCATTTACCATAAACACTAATGTGCATACTGATTTACTTCTATGATGATTTGGATTTCATTTGAAAGTTTTATTTTGCATTTTACAGCACAAACACGAAGACATCTGCTAAACAAACTTATCATTAAAACTTCTCTGCCCTTGAAACTCACATTAATTGAAACAGCATTGAAACCCACATTCAAAGAAAATACATTTTACCAGTGGCAGAACTGCCCAATTCAGAACATCTTTCCAGTAAACAATGAAACAAAATGCATGCACCCATAATGACAAAACTGCCCAGTTCAGAACATTTCCATCATAAAAGTCTACTCAAACTTCTACAGTCCACCATTATCAGTAAATATGCACAATTCTACAGTCCACCATTATCAGTAAATATGCACAATCTCTGAAGAAGTAAAAAAGTCATCTAAATAATTCCACATTAAATAAATCTTTAACTAATGAAGAGGTTGCTGCTAGCAAAGACCTTTATATTTCATGGTTTCATCGACAAATAAAGTGTCCGATGCCCCTGAGGAATAAATTGCCTATATTACATTAAAAATGATAAGCTAATAATATTGCAATAGGAAATGGGTAGCAAACCGATAACAGGCTCATAGTTAGTATCTTAACTTTTTCAGTACGGCAGCATTCACCCCTTGTGGGAGTAGAACCAACAATCATCTGCATCAAAAGCAAGTACACAACCTGTTGTGCTATTAACAATGCAAGCTGACTTACCATAAGCAGCACTAAACTTCTCTTCCCCTGCAGCTCTCAGCTCCTTGTAAAATCTACTCAATACTCAACTGCATCTCAACTTCGCAACACTAGAAATTTGGAAAAAGTCAAATTTATTGGGGGGGGGGTCAAAAGCCCAGAAACCAGGGACACATTAAACATTGCTTGTATAATCTTCGAAAGTTGCTAGAATAAAATGCTGTGTTACCACCATACATTTTACTGCCAAGGTCCCTGTGCAAAAGAGTCAAAGCAACATACCACTACACCAAATCAGCTGCTTTGTGAAAGAGAGGAAGACTGAAACTTAAATGGCTATCATTTAATGAATTCAGTTCTCACCATAGCTGTCAACCTCTTAGCACAAAACACCTGGACAAACTCAGTAATGAGGGAATACAGCCTTCAAAAGATATTCAGTGAATTCAGTTCTTGCCACAGCTGTCAACCTTAGCACAAAAACCTGGAAAAAGCCAATAATGGGGTAATACAGTCCCAAAAATAAGGACAAATTTCAAATATTCATCTTATAAACTTACAAAACTGCTAGAATAGAAGGTTGTGTTACTATGTATTTTCTGAAGAATATGAAGTCTGAAATACAAATCCCTGTGAATTCTACTTCTGACGGAACAAAAACAATTTTCAGCAGAGGCCCAGGGAGAAATACTGCAGACACATGTCTTTGTAAAATGGCAGGACACCAGAGCAAATCCACACAAACACAGGGATGAGATGCAGACTCCACACAGAAGGCACCCCAGCCAAGAATCAAACCAGAAAACCTATAGCTGCGGGGCAACAAGTCTACCACTGCACCATCAAATATGTACAGAATTAAACATTCAGAAACCTGAAGTCTGAAATTCAAATGCCTGTCCATTTTATTTAACATTTGTTAATCAGGACAATCTGACTTGGAACAAAAAAAATTTTCAGCAGAGGCCCAGGAAGAAATAATGCAGACATGTCTTTGTAAGTATCATAGGACACAAAAGCAAACCTACACAAACACAGGGAGAAGATGCAGACCCCACACAGAAGGCACCCCAGCAAAGAATCAAACCTGAGAACATTCAGCTGTGAAGCAACAATACTACCACTGCACCATCAAATATCAAGCATTGCAACATTTAGAAACCACAGATATTATGAGGAACAGATCAGAATTCAGGTCCTTAACACCTGCATATGAGGTACAGGGTTCAAGCCTGGGTATCACTACCCACCGGTATGTAGTAACTGGGGCTGTACACACAGACACAGACACACACACAGACACACACACAGAGACACACACAGACACACACTCCTACCAGCCCAACCATCAGCTCCTTCAGCAACTAAATCCGACCCGGTACTGCAGTAATCCTGCATGCTCCTTCAGCGACCTAGTATGCTAGTAAATCCATCAGCCCAAACGACTGATCAGTGACCCAGTACTCCTGCATGCTCCTTCACCTACCACAATTCTGTGACCGAAGCCCGCGCACTGAAAAAGTCTTGCAAGTCCTGCGACAGCAGCTCAGTCCTCTCATTTGCTCTGAGTGTGGCATGCTCCTTCACCTACCACAATTCTGTGACCGAAGCCCGTGCACTGAAAAAGTCTCGCAAGTCCTGCAAGAGCAGCTCAGTCCTCTCATTGGCTCTGACTGCAGCTGAAGCAGTCCGGAGCTCCTCTGTGTGGTGCGGTTGTCAACGCACAGAATCCTGGTATCTCACAGCAATGATTGCTGGGTACCTGTTTGTCCCTGCTGGTAAGGCAGTCGTGAATTTTTTGTTTAACAGATATTTTTTTGTTTTTTCTAGGTGGGGGGGCTGCAGTCCGGCAGTCCGATAGGACGAGCCGCCCCTGGTGAAACCTTTTTACTGTATGGCCTTGGAAGTTCAACCACTTAACTGTTTCTATCTTTCAAGGCAAAGGTAAGTTGTTTTATCAGTCTAGGTAGGCAGAGATCCATTTGATTATCCTTTTTTTCTGTTATATAGGCATTTTTCTAATCCCATGACCACAGAAGCACACTGTTTAGTCTTTGCACTGCTGTATTAAGATCAGCACTTCACTGGGATGAAATCAGTCTGAAGAGATTATTTAAAGTAAACCTGTCAAATTTTACACAGTTATGGATTTATATCAGCTGTGTGTGTGTGTGTGTGTGTGTGTGTGTGTGTGTGTGTGTGTACGCATGCACACTTATGTTAGCTATGGTACATAAGGGACAGATCTGGCCAAGCAATGCATGTTGCATAGTGGGGGAGATGACTAAGCATACTGTGAAATACCCTTCCAGCATATATACTATGACTAAAGAAAGAAAGAATGCAGTTCAATGGGGGCATCTAGAGGAGATGTTTACTTACAGGTACATAAAAAAGCTGCTTGAATTTTGCAAAACTGTAATGATGTCATCTATATTAAAATTTATCTTTGCTAGTAAAACTGGGACTGTGTGTTAAGCTTACACTTGTTAGTATAGCTGAGAGTTTTGAAAATGGACTCATTCTGTCACCTATAAACTTTTTTCTACTGTTATTTTACATTTACTTCTACTGAAATATTCTTTACTTGGAGTTTGATAGTGGAAGTAAGCTGTGTACTATTTCTATTTGAAAATATTTAACAATAACTCTTACACATGCATGAGTGATACAGGATTTACCCATGGATGATGTGGTCTGATAAGGAGGGCAGAGCACAATGATCAAAGCCAGCAAGCCATGGCTAATTCCTGCATTACCTACAGCTAGGCATAAACTATTATTATACAATCATATTATTATAACACAATAGTTTACCTTTTAAAATACTGCCATTTCATGAATTCACGTCTTCTCTTCTCTCTCTTCTCAATGCCTTGAGTAGCTGGAGACGGTCTTCTGACATGCTGTGCCTGTCCAGGTTATGTATTTTTTTTTGCTTTTGTTTTTAAGAGGTCAGGAATGTGCATGCACCCTGCTGTTTTTATTATGGTTTTTACATTTTTAATTTCTCCAGGTCTGTTTGGTTTTTAATACCATGATGGAAATGGACCCCATTCCTAAGTCAAAGTATGATTAAAGTTCATGAAATTAGTATTGTTTCAATCTCTGATAGTAGCCAAAAGTGCTCTTCTCAGCACCCACAATGTGCCCAGTAATGACTCCTCCTACAATCTGTATGGAGTTACATGTAGAGTAACATATCTAAGTATCATTATAAATTATTTTTTTGTAAGACCCATTGCTCCTGCTACTACTGGAACTCTCTGGGTATATTTATTATGGCTTTTCACTTTTAATTTCTCCAAATCTTTTGGGTTTCTAATACCATGATGAAACTAGACCCTATTCCTAAGTCAAGGTATGACTGAAGTTCATGAAATTAGTATTGTTTTAATCTTTGATGTCAGCCAGAAGTGCTTTTCGCAGCACCCGCAATGTGCTCAGTAATGACTGCTCCTGTAATTCATAAAGAGTTATATCTATTGGTAACATATCTAAATACGATTGTAGATTCTTTTTTATAAGACCCATTGCTCCTATTGCTACTGGAACTGTCTAGGTATCTTTCTTCCACACTGTTCTCGTTTCTGCCTGCAAATACTGATATTTTATGACTGTGTTTCTCTGTATGCAAGATACTGTAATCACTCGTTTGGCGATTTCAATGATGAATACGACTTTTGTCTCCTTTTCATGGACCACTACATCTGGTTTTCTAGCATCTATCTTTTGAACTGTTGGCAATGTGTGATCTCATGTGACAGACTTCACCATTTTCTGTGATGCTTTGTGGCTCATATTCCCAGCTACTTCGATACCATAATGTTTGTACAATCCTCAGTGCAACAGTCTTGCCTTCTGCCATTAGTATGTCACAACCAGCAATGAGATGTGCAACTGTTTCCAATTCTATTTTACAAAACCTATATTTGTCTGTTTTGCTCACATGTTCAATGGACTTTGTAAACCAATGTGTACGTAACCCACAATCTTGCGCAGCCAATATTAACCTTTTATCTCTTGGTTTGAATTCGCCTCTCCTTAACCATTCCTGCATTCAGTCCTGATCAACATGAGTTTCTTCCAGAAGTTTTCTATACTTGCAGCTATATTTATGCATTTTCCACATTTCTTGCCTTCTCATCTGGTCCTTCACCTTATATTCTTGTCTTTATTTTGTTTTTTGGCACATTCATTTGCCACCTGATTTTTATCTACTTCTGGTTTGATTTCCATTCCTGCTTGACGCTGAAACGCTTCTGCTAGACTAAGCAGAGAAGTCATCTTAAAATCATTCTCCCCATGTTTCAAAATTTTCACTACTTTTGGATCTTGTGAGGTCAGCAGATGTGTGCAGTCTCACGACTGCAGATCTATACATGTAATCAATTTCAAGGAGACCCACCCCTCCTTCGGAATGGAGAATATATAATCCTGGTATGCAGTGATTTTTATAAATCATTTTGTGAGCATGAGACATCCATCTTGTTTTCCTGTCTAATTTATCCAACACATTTTGGAGCCAGTCAAGTCACTCCAAAACTGTAAGTTAGGACAGGAAGAGCAAATCGGTTTATAGCTTGAATTTTGTTCCTAGATGTCAACTCAGTTTTCATGATTAAAGTCTTCTAAAGTATTCCTTACTAAGTTTTATTCACATCTGTTCATGTTTTATTGTTGCTCCTTCATCATTTCCCACATACTTATACATTCCCTCTTGCTCAAGTTGTTTTATATCACATTCTTGTCCCAAACTGATGTTTTCTTGATGCTGCAGTTTTCCTGCTTTAAAGGATGCTTTTACACATTTATCAAGACCAAATGACATTCTGATATCATCTGAAAAAAGTTTTGACAACTTGCAGTTGTGCTTTCAGTCCCCCATCTGATGAGCTACACAGTTTTAAATCATCGACAAACAGAAAATGAGAAGTATTTACACTTTGTTGTTTTCTAGGAGCCAAATTATAGCCATGGCCTATGCTGTTAAGTGGACAGCTTAATGGGTTAAGGGCAAGAAAAATAGCAACAGTGACAAAGAGTCACCCTGGAATATCCCCCTTTGAATTTTTATCCCTTGTATAAAGAATTGTCTTTTATCATGGCTTAATTGCAAGGTGGTTTGCCACTGTTTCATGGTCGCTGTAATGTAGTCGATCAGTGTAGGGTGTATCTTATACATTTTTAAGCACTCTTTTTATCCATGAATGTGGGTTACTATCAACTGCTGTTTTGTAGTCAATCCATGCCATACTTAGATTAATCTCCTTTTTACAGTTCTCCACTATGACTTTATTTAATAAATGATTCTTTGTTCCAAATGATTTTCTTTTATTGCCCTTTTGTTATATTGCCATAATTGAGTTTTCTTCAAAATGAATATAAACTCTTTCGGCATCAATTCCAGTGTATAGTTTATACGTCATCAAAAGCCAAGTTATTGGTCTATAATTTTTTGGGTAGAATGCAGGTTCACTCTTATGTAGGAGCACTGTTTTTCCTGCTGTTAGCCAGGCTGGTGTCTGTTCAGGGTGCACATATAAATTGTTCTTACTCATGGCTAAATCATCATGCAAAGATGTTAATACTTTTAACCAGAAGTTAGATACTGCACCTGGGCCTGTGGTTTTCCAATTAGAGGCTTTACTTAACTTTGTTTCAATCTCTCTGCCTGTTACTTCATCCCATTTCATACCTTGTACCTTTAAACTTCTTATTCTTTCTTTTACGTCTATCCATTTAGCATCTTTGTTATGTTCCACAGGATCTTCATAAATACTTCTCCAAATATATATCTACTACTACTTTTTTTGGTGATCGTTAAATTCTTTTTACCTTGTTTCCCAATTCTCTATAAAACTTTTTTGGGTCATTAATAAATTGCTTATTTTTCCTTTATATTAATCCCCATATCTTCTATGTTTTTCTGCCTGTGCTGAGAGTTTTAGTTTACTTGCGATAGTGCATGATAGATCCTGATCTGTTCTAATACTGCGCATTGTTTTTATCACGTCTATCTTTCTAAGTATTTTTGTTGCTCTGTTGCCTCTTCTATACTCTTCTAACAGTGACACTTCTTGTCTTAACTGCTTTATAGTTTTCTCTGTTTGATACTTCCATGATGGTATTTGATTTCTCCCCTTCCTTTCCCTCACTACCCTCTGTTCTTGTGTTAAAACTTTATCAGTTATTAATTTAGCTGCACAGTAATATATCCTGTTTACTTCTGTTATATTGCATGGATCTCTATGAATAGTCCTAATTAGTGTTCATAGGTGTGTCCTAGGCTAATGGCCCTGGAGCCTTTACAAGCCTAGTCCAAAAAAACTGCCAGGCACCGTTCCACCCGACGTTAGTTCACAGTGTTCCTATCCAGTAGGGCAACTGGAATGATCCCTGGAGTGAACTTTCTGTTACCTATCCACTCGTCATGATTTCTCTTGAAGATGGCCAGCAGGGTGCTCTGCTTGACATGAATAGGAAGCTTATTCCAGAGTATGGCAGTCTTTGGGAGATGAACCTTTCCCTCCAGCATGTTCTGTTAACTGTGGTAATGAGGTTGTGATCTCAGGGGCGTGTGGCTCGGAGGGATTGGGATTTTTTTAGCTGTAGCATTTCAAGTAGGGGTGGGTCAGACATGGCTTTTTAAGTCAAGCAGAGATCACCTCTAAGTACAGAATAAGAGACTGAGAACAGCTGAAGTTTCTTGAGTCTGTTCAAGTAGGACATGTGTTTAATGCCTAGGATCCTTTTTGTATGGTACTTCTGTGGCCTCTCCAGCTGTTGTAGGTGTCTGGTCAGGTACATGACAAATGGGGTGTTATATTCAATGATTGGTCTAATGAGGGATGATGATCTCTTTCTTTCTGGATGTGAAACCTTTGGTTATAAGATGTGCCACATAGAAGTACTTTCTGACCAAAGTGACAATGTGGTGGTCAAAGGTGAGGTGGCTGTTGACCTGGGTGCCCATATCTCTTATGGTCCCTTCAGTGTTCAGTGGGCTCCCATCATGTGAAATTTGAGTTTTTTCCAAAGGGAATGATAACGCATTTTTAAGGCATTAAGATTCAGACCATGGTTCTGACACCAGTCATTGGTCTCAGAGAGGCCCTTTGGTAGGATGTCTGCACCACTTGGGGAGTTGATAATGACTCCTAGCTTGCAGTGATCTGCGAACTGGGTCAGCCAAAGTTCTTCTGTGTTGGTCTGGACTTTTGAGAAACAAACAGGAGAAGGCCCAGGACCGAGCCCTGTGGGATTCCACTCCTGACTGGTTGACACAGTCTGACTTGGAATCTGCAACTTTCTCTCTGTGGGTTCTGTCTGTGAGCCAATTTGCAACCCACCTAATGATGTAAGGATTGATGCCTAGTTTGGCAAGTTTATCAATGATACCCGAGTGGGGAATGGTATCAAAGGCCTTGGCCAAGTCGCGGTATGCTGTATGCACTGCCTTACCCTCATCCACAGCCTTGGTGACTGCCATGAAGAAGTCAACCAGGTTCAGCAGGCAGGATTTCCCCTTGACAAAGCCAAACTGTGTGGGGTCAAGAGTTTGGAGATTGCCTATGTCTTTGTTAAGCAGGTCCATGATGATGTGCTCCACAGCTTTGCATACCAGACTTGTCAGGCTAATGGGGCGATAGTTCCCAGGGTCTGTAGTTGCTCCCCCTTTATGGAGTGGGATGACTGTAGCAGTGTGCCATTGATTAGGGACATAGCCTGAGGTAAGGCTGTGATTGAACAGTGCACACAGATGTGGTGCCAGTTTATTTTGTAGCTCATGTATAATGCAGCCAGGGATATTATCAGGTCCCATTGATGCTGCATTCTTGGCTTTGGACAATGCCACTTTTACCTGTGCTGCAGAAACGGTGGGTTGCAGGTTTTCTTCTGGTATTGTGATAGGGCTCTTTGGGGGTGGGGGTTAAAGTCGGCAACGAATCTGTCGGCCAATATGTTGGCTATACCTGTTGTCTCAGTACAGGAAGTGCCATTTTGCAATAACTCAAAGCAAATCTGAGTACTGCCTTTGAGGTTTTTGATATAGCTATAGAAGGCTTTGTGGTTGTTTTTGGAGTCAGCTGCAATTCTGCCTTCATAGCTGGCTTTAGAGGATTTGATAAGGGATCTCAGCTTTTTGTTGAGACTGATAAGGAAGGATTTCCAGTCTTGTGACTTCATTTTTTTTCTGCAACAGTTCCTTCCTTCTGTTGTAGAGTTTATTGATGGCTGGGGACCACCATATTGGCTTCCTTTTTTTGGAGGAAAGCGTCTTAGTTCTATTTGAAACGGCAAGGTCCATGCATTTGTGTACTTGCTCGTATAGTGCATTGGTGTATGAGTCGGCAGTCATACAGCTATTTTCCATTGACATGGATGCCGAGAAGTTAGCCACCTCTGATTTTAGGAGCCCAAAGTTAGCTTTAGAGAAGTTTTTCAGAGTGGTCACCATAGCTTGGTGGGGGGGGGGCACAAGGTGAGATGGAGATTTCCATGGTGATCAGTTTGTGGTCAGATTTATCCTGGGAGGAAATGACTATAGGTGTGGAGCAATGGTCCAGGTTGAGGATGTTGCTTCCTCTAGTGGGGGTCAGAATGAGCTGTTCCAGGGCATTGGAACTGATAAATTCCAGAAAGTGTTGTGCCTGTACATTGGTACTTGAATAGTTTTCCCAGTTGATGGAAGGGTAGCTGAAGTCACCTAGTATGAGAGTACTGGGTTGGACCTCGACAGATTTCAGGGTGCTTAGGAACTTGAAGTGAGAGTCTAGGGACATGTTTGGGGTTCTGTAGCAGGCTATGACTTATATCACAGTCTTACCCAGTGTTAGTTGTACCTGAACTATCTCGGATGCATTATGCTGGGCTACTAGTCTAGAGGTGTGCATATCCTTTAAGAATATGGAGACACCACAGCCTTTGGAGCTTCCGAATGTACTCTGGGGCCGAAAGGTATGGAATGAGTTGTAGCCTGGGAGTGCAGGGGTGCATTCTGTCTTTTTAAACCAGGTCTCCACTACAGCACAGATGCTGACATTCTCCATTTTGAGGAGAGCTTAGAGTGAGCGCATCTTAAGATTTAGACTTTTAGCACTGAGGAGCATGACCCTCAGATTGCATTTGTTTGTAGCTGTTACGGTGGAATTTTGGTCTTTGGAACACTGCCTAAAAAAGGCACTATAGGGGTGGCAAGAGCCTTAGCCAGTACCCCGAATGTTCATTTGTTTTATTAAATTTCTGACTTTTTGGGTTTTACTGGCATTCTCCAGTCTATTTCTTCCATTGACCTCAATAACTGCATCAGAGTTTCCACAGTTTCCTTTTCTCTCCCTTGCTGTCCAGCTTAAAGTGAACATTTATACTGGTTTCCTGTGGAAAGCTCCAAAATATCTTCATATGGCACCTGACCACCTGCTTCCCATTCCACGGGTTTCCCCTTAATTTGGATGTAAATTGCTCTATCCTATTGTGGTACTTTCTAAATCAGATTTTTTACACTGAATCCTTCACTTCGGAGGTACTATATAACCTCAGTTTCTAGTTCTTTAATGTCTCCATCCACTACTAATCTCCTTTTCTACTTTTACTCTTTGTCTTCTTATTTTTGTATTGTAAAGTTTTCCATGTCCGGATTCCTTTGCTGTATTTCTCTTCATATATCTTTGGTGCTGCTCTTTTTGCACTGATTAGTTTTGTTAGTGCTGTTTGAGACAACTGATGTCTCAAGAGAACTTTTGATTTTGTTTGAAACTTGTCTGCTTGAAATTTGAGATGAAGTTACATTTTGTTTACTATCATTATCATTATTTCATATTACTACTTCATAAGTGTCTCCTCTAGACAAATGTATTTAGTATATACTTTAATTACTTGTCCAGCTACTGTTTTTAACATGTCCATGCTTGAATTTCATCTATTCTGGAAAGTGATTTGTGCTAAGTACTTTTGAGTCTTCACAAGCTGGGATCTTCTATTAAGGAACAACTTTAAACACAGTACCTAAATGGAACAAGACTGGATAAAGTGCCCTTCTGCATGCAGAACTGGTCACAGTCTAGAGAAATGAAAACACATTGTTCTATTAAGTTGTGTAATAACCCAGGGCAGCCTCCTTTCTTCAAAGGACATGAAGTGACCACCCAGGATTTTGAGTTTTTCTCTGCATCCGGACAAGGAGCCATAGCACTACAAAATCATGAATCTGGACTATTCGAGTACTGGAAAATCAAGGAATTTTCATGGAACTTAGCAATTTGGGTCAGAACACTCAACAAAACATTTATTTCTTCTTATATTTACTACTTATAATGCTGTCACTTTGCTTTACTGAGCATTCTGTACCTAGAATTTGTTTTAATTTTTCACTCACACTAACACACACACATATATTTATATACATAAAGACTGACATATACATTATATATATACATGCACACATCTTCATATATATGCACTAAATTGTGATAATGACAACAAATTACACTTGAATATCATAAGTGTAATTTATAGATTTTTATCTCATGAAAATGGAAATTCGTTTTTGTCATTTTGCCTCTTAACCCATCATCCATCAAGCCTCCCCAGTGGCACACCAGTCGTGCTTCACTGACACTGGGGACTCAAGACTCCAGATCTGACAGGAGGGGTTAGGTCTTGTATGGGTAACTGATGACTTCCACACAGGCATCAGAGGTAGTTTTGTTCCCTCATGGGCATCCTGGCCATGAGGGCATTACTGTGTTTATTTAACCTAACCCCACACCCTGATACTGACTTGCTCACCCATGTCACAGATGACTGCCTATGCTCCTACCATTCCTACACGAGTGGTCCCTCGCATGTGTAGACAACAGCTACCATCACTGGCTTGGGCAACCACACAGCAAGCCCTACCAAATGACCACTACTTGGTGATGAGAGACTCAACCACACTATTGTGGAGCAGCAGATCCAGTCAGTTGGGTCCATAAACCCCCACCTCAGGATAAGCACCTCTCCCGGTCTTCCTATCAGTCGCCTGGCCCACTAATCAAACCCATGTTGCCTATGTTGTAGTCAAGGTTTTATTCATCTATGCTGCCACAAGCTGTGAATTTCAATGTTTTTAACATATGCAAATTTGCAGCCCTGCTTACAGTTAAGTCAGCAGATGCAACATGAACTGTACATTTTATTTCACTCCAGCACCTACGCCTGCTAACCTATATATCCAATAAACAAAGAAAGCTGAACTGGCAGGTTAATATAGAAACTAATGAAAACTATCTATCTGATGCCCCTTTCCAAAGAATTTTATACTTTTAAATCCAAGACAAGATTTAAGAACCTTTGGATGACTTCGGCAGGGAGGGTTAAAATGAGGGACAAAAGCTCAACTGTATTAGATAACTGCAATATGAACATCCATCCATCTTCCGATAAACTGCTTTATCCCTTCACAGACAATGGAGATACCACAGCCTATCTCATGAACCAATGGGCACAAGGCTTTGAAAACTCATTTTGGACAGGGAGCTGACCTGTTGCAGAATGCACGCGTATACACACACACACACACACACACACACACACACACACACACACACACACACACACACACACACACACACACACACAGCATAATTCTGTTAATAACTAAACTGCTACACTAAAGAATACATTCACTCATCAATTATCTTTTATAGAAATGTTATATTTAGGAAGTATTATATAACTGTTGTTCCAAATTAGGTCCTAATTTAAAACCAGAACCTGATGAAAAGTCTATATACATAAAAAAAAATGTTTTGTTTTAGAAATCATAAGTTTTGCTTAAATAGGCTATTCCTATTTAGCCAAACCATCACTTAAACACAGTAGTTGATTAAAAAATACTGTCTCTACCATACTTTTAGTGAGCATCAGTTCTAATTTTAATACTGTTAGCACTGGAGACATTTTCAGAATAAGCATATTTTAATACATTACTCCACATCAGTGAATAAAACTATTACTAAGACACTTTCAACAAGAAAAAAGTTTGCACATTTTCAAAACAACTATTTTTTTAAATTCATTAGATGTCTCACCTATGAGCTACAAACCAGTGTAAATTATGAGAAAAACTGGATGAACTACTAAGACTTAGTTTACAGTCTGCTTTACTTTGCTCCACACTAATGTAAGAATCAGAACAGTGCTAACCATTTCTGAAACAGTTTAGTAGTCTGCATGTGCACTTTACATATCATATGCATTCTCATAATCTTATTGTTTACTGCATAAAAGAATGCTCACATTCAGGCTGCAATAGTTAACTCTTGCAGCATCGGAATAATACAGTCCTTGGTGTGAAATCCATGGAAGAAGAATGCTTACCCCACATTTCTAACTCTAAAGCTCTCAACATAAATTAATAAAATTCCAAAATATAGTGTAATGTACACAATAAAATATTTGCAGCTGCTAAGGTGTTCAGGAGTTATAGAGCTTAAATCCATATCACTAGCAGCAAACAATGTTAGGGGCAGGGGTTAAGGGTCTTGAATCTCACAACGCTGCCACCATTTAAATAAGAAGGGAAATGCTTAGCTTTAAGTAGCTATGACATATGAAAACTACTGCTTTGCATTACAAAAAACACTTGATACTCCCAGTTAAGCTTTACATTTCACCACTATATAACCATTGGCTCTCCAGAATTTTACTCATCTCAGTCTGAGCCCAGTGTCATTCCTGTGCAATCTTATAGGACCATAGGAAGTTACTAGGCTATTGGCTCTAAGGTTCTTACAAGTTTAGCCAAGAATTTAGACCATGTTCTGACAAGTCGGGACCCAATGCCCCTGACCAGCAGGGACACAGATGGAATCCCAGGGGTGTATTTTCTGTTCATCATCCAATTATCCAGGTTGTGCTTAAAAAAGGTTAATGAGCTACTCTGCTTGATGTGGAGAGGGAGTCTATTCCACAGAAGGGGGAGTCTCTGGGACACACCAGGCTGAGGTTGCTCATGCAGGTTACTTGAGTGGAGCTTGACTTTCAGATATGCAGCTGTCAACATCAAGGTGAGTTCTGAGATTACTTTGTATGTCAGACAGAGGTCTCCTCTGAGGAGTCTGAGACTGAGTAGAGGGACAGGACTTTTAGCAATCTGTGTAGTGTAGATTCATAGATTTCATAGGTTAGTACTAGGCTAACTGCCGTTGTGAGCCATTTTAAGCCTAGCCAATTATCCCACATCATTATCAAACCCTGCACCTTGTGTCTGTAAGGTAAACACCTTAACAATTATGCTAATGGCCAGAGGCCCTGGATTCTTCTGGTGAGAAACCACTGTGGTCTCTCATAGGTTCATAGGTAGGTACTAGGCTATCGGCCCTAGGGCCTATACAAGCCCAGTCAAAAAGGTACCCTGGCTTTTGCCACCCAAGAAAATTATTTTCCTGTGACAGTGTCGAGCAGAGCCACAGAAGTGATCCCTGGGGTGAATTTCCTATTTCCCATCCAATCATCAAGATTCTTCTTGAAGAGTGCTAATGAAGAGCTTTGTTTGATATACATAGGTAGTTTATTCCAGAGTAAGGGAAGTCTCTGGGACAGGAATCTATCCCTCCGGCATGTTCTGTTTATTATGGTGACAAGGTTTAGGTCCCTAGAGCGTGTAGCTCGGAGGGATTGGGATTTCTTTAAGTGAAGCATGTCCAACAGCTCTGGGTTTGACATAGCTTTGTATGTTAGGCAGAGATCACCTCTGAGAAGGCGATATGTGATGGAGTAAAGCTGGAGTTTTTTGAGATGGTCTGGGTAGGGCATCTGTTTGAGGCTGGTAATCCTCTTTGTGAGGTATTTCTGTGGCCTTTCCAGTTATTGTAGATGTCTTGTGAGGTACATACCAAAAGGGGTGTTGTACTCTATAATGGGTCTAATGAGTGATGAGTAGAGGGGAACAATGACCTCTTTTTTTCTGGATGAGAAACCTTTTGTGATGAGGTGTGCCATGTAGAAAGATTTCCTGACTACTGTGGCGATGTGATTATCAAAGGAGAGACTACTGTCCACCTGTGTCCCAAGGTCTCTTATCATACTTTCGGTGTTAAGTATACTACCGCCTATGTTGTAGTCCATGGGTACAGAGTTTTTACCAAAGGGGATGACAATGCACTTTTTAGCATTGAGCTTGAGGCCATTGCTTTGACACCAGACATCTATCTTAGTGAGGCTCTTTTGTAGGATGTCCACATCGTTAGGAGTTTTGATTATGGCTCCTAGTTTGCATTCATCTGCGAACTTTGTTAGGCAAAGACCTTCTGTGTTAGCCTGTACGTCAGAGAAGTAGATACCAAACAGGAGAGGACCCAGGACTGAACCTTGTGGTACTCCACTTGTCACTGGTCTGAAGTCGGATTTGGAGTCTGCTACTTTCACATTGTGGGTTCTGTCAGTGAGCCAGTTGGCAACCCATCTTGTGACAGGGATTTATACCTAGTTTAGTGAGTTTATCTATAATTCCAGAGTGGGGGGTGGTGTTGAAAGCCTTGGCAAGATGTAGATAGGCTGTGTAAACCACCTTACCCTCGTCTACGGCTTTGGTGACTGCTTCAAAGAAGTCTATCATGTTTAGGAGACATGATCTGTCTTTTACAAACCTGAACTGGGTGGGGTTCAGAATCTTTGTTTATACGTTCCATGGCCTTGCAGACCAGGCTCGTCAGGCTAATGGGGTGGCAGTTCCCGGGGTCCGTGGTGACTCCCCCTTTGTGGAGTGGGATAACCATCACAGTGCGCCATTTAGTGGGCACAAAGCCTGAGGTGAGGCTATGATTGAACATGGTACTTAGGTGGGGTGCCAGTTCATTCTGTAGTTCATGTAGAATGCAGCCTGGGATGTTGTCTGGTCCCATAGATGCTGTTTTCTTGACTTTGGAGAGTGTGGTTTTTACCTGTGCAGCCGTGATTACTGCATGTAATTTGCAAAGTACATGCCAAAAGAGACACTGTACACAATAATGGGTCTTATAAGGGAAGAACACAGGGAGGTTATGACCTCCTTGTCCCTGGATGAGATACCCTTCCTAATTAGGTAGGCCATGAGAAAGCATTCCATACAACAGAGGCAATACAGTGGTCAAAATTCAGTTTGCTATCAACAAGGGTGCCCAAGTCTCTCATGACTGATTGTGTGTTTAGGACCTTGTTATTAATGTGACAATTTTTGGGGACGTCACTCTCCCCAAAGGGGATGATGATGATGCATTTTTTGGCATTCAGTTTAAGGCCGTGTTTCTGGCACCAGTCATTCATTTCGGTGAGACCCTCTTGGAGGATGTCCACATCACTAGGGAAATTGATGACAGTACCCAGTATGCAGTCATCTGCAAACTTGGTCAACCACAGCCCACTGGTTTTGGCTTGCACCTCAGAAAAGTACATTTCAAACAATAGAGGCCCCAAGACCAGTCCCTGGGGTACATCGCTCTTTATGGGTCTACTGCTTGAGGTGGCTTCACCTATTTTGACTAGGTGGGTTCTATCAGTGAGCCAGTTTGCTACCCTAGTAGTAACATACGGACTGATGCCTACTTCAGAGAGTTTATCTATTACACCCAAGTGGGGAATAGTTTCGAAGGCTTTGGCCAGGTAAAGGTAGGTGGTGTGCACAGTCTTCCCCTCATCCATGGCTTTAGTGACTATCTCAAAGAAGTCAACCAAATTTAACAGGCATGGCCTCCCCTTGATGAGACCAAACTATGTGGGATTGAGTGTTTGGAGGTTGCCAATGTCCTTGTCAATGAGGTCTATGATCATCTGTTCCATGGCCTTGCAGATCAGATGAGTTAGGCCGATGGGTCTATGTTTTCCTGGATCAGTGGATGGTCTGTCTTTGTGCAAAGGGATGACAGTGGCTGTCCTTGACTCAGCTGGGATGAAGCTGGTACAATGGCTTTGGTTGAATATGGTGCCTAATGGTGCTGAAAGTTCCTGCCTGAGTTCATGTAGGATGCAGCCTGGGATGTTATCGGGTCCCACGGAGGCTGTACTTTTTGCCTTTGAGATAGCAGTAAAGACTTGTTCCCAAGGGATGGGAGGGTGGCCTAATGGTTAAGGTGTTTGCCTTACAAACACAAGGTGCAGGGTTTGAGTCTCATAAGGGATAATTGGCTAGGCTTAAAATGACTCGCAAGGGCAGTTAGCCTAGTACTAATCTGTGAACCTGTGAGATAAGGGGAGGGGGGCAGGTACTGGGGATGTCCTACTTTACTGATGGGGAGGACAAAGGGGTGACATTTTCACTGAACCTGTCTGTCAGAAAGGTTGGCTATATCTACGGCATTTGTGTATGTGGTGTCCTTGACCACCATTTCTGAGTATAGCTGAGTGCTTCCTTTGAGACTGCATATATATGCGAAGAAGGCCTTATGACTATCTTTAGTAAATGTGGTCAGTCTGGACTCAAAATTTGCCTTGGAGGGTTTTACTAGTGCTGTTATTTGCTTGCTCAGGCAAAGGAGAGATTGCTTCCAATTAGGCACCTGCTCCTTCTTGGTCCTGGACAGCAATTTTTTTTCCTTTTACTATTGAGTTTATTTATTGCAGATGTCCACCAGACAGGTTTACTCTTCCTTCAGGAAGATGATTTTGTCCTGTCGGGTATTCCTGATTCCATGCAACAATGTAAATGCTCATATAGTACTTTGGTGTAGATTTGGACATTTGTGCCAGTTCCTACAGAGGGGGAGGGGGCTGTGAAGTTGTAATCAGCTTTGGAGAAGTTGTTTTGTCTGACCTTAGCCGGGGGGGGGGGGGGGGTCAGCAGAGATGGTGACTTACAGCATTAAGGTCGGGTCTTAACGGGGAGGATGACACTGTAGGGATGCTGCAGTGGTTACTCATGTTGGATAATTTAACCCATTCACTCCATTGAAGCTCATGAAGTTTGCACTGTAACTTCCAATGGGCGGAGCCTAAGCCTCTTGACAGAATCAAATTATGTCTTCACATTTCAAACAAATGGTCATATCTCTGGAACCACAGGGCTTATGAAAGAAGTATAAATGCCACCCTCTTCAGCACAAACTATTTTTATAATGGTAGCATTCTTTAGGTTCTAGGTCTTAAACCGAATTTTATAAATAACAGTAAACACAGTAACTATTACATTTGTAATATTTGTAAACAATTATAATATCTCAGCAACCACTCACATTATGCACATGTCAGCAGCATTTTATTCATTTAGATGAGACCTTTCATATGAGGCTAAGGACTTCTGTCTGTGTTATTTGGTTGTCGAGATATTTAGAAAAATATGAAAATTATATTTACATTAATTAATACCATAAAAATAACAGTTAATAACTATTTCCCTGCATTAGACAGAGGTCAAATATTAATGCAGTTGAGTTTGCCATTGTGTTAGCTTTAAGATGAAATCTGTTAAAATCTTGTACATAAGCACGGTTTTGGAATTACTGATGCAAATATGAACAAGCAATACTTGATGCCTAGAGGTGTCAGTAGGAGTTAACTGCAGATGCACCTGGAGGCATCACTCGGATGTAATGAATTAATACTAACTCCAAAATATTATCACCTCTCATGGGGATGTCGACCAGCTGGTCCACGGCATCAGCATTGAAAATATCAAGGAATCTCTGGGCATTTGTGTTTGGGCATGAGTAGTTCTTCCAATCTATGGCTGGACAGTTAAAGTCACCCAGGATCAGAGTGAAGGGTTGAATCTTGATAGATTCAAAGATGTCCAGATAGGTGGAATGGACACCTTGAGTCAAAGTTGGGGGCCTGTAGCTAGCTATGATTTGAATAGGGGTCTTGTCAACGGTTAACTGTAATTGGAGTGTCTCCTGTGAGTCATACTGGTTGACCAGCCTGGAGGTATGTATATCTTTAATATATATATTGAAACCCCACCTCCTTTTGCTTTGCTGCTCATGGTTGGAGGTCTAAATGTATGATAGTATGAGTAACCTGGTATGTCTGAGGTGCTGTCTGCACTTTTGAACCAGTTTTTTTGACTGCACAAATGTCAGCATCTTCCAGGGTTAAGAATGCTTGCAATGAGTGCAGTTTCATGTTTAGACTACTAGCGTTTAGTAGCATGACCTTTAATTTGCGTTTTGATGAAATTTTCATGTTGGTAGTTTTGAACTCATAGCATTGGCTAAAAAAGGCACTATGGGGAGGCAAGAGCCTTTGCCAGAAGCCTGAAGCCCGATGGAGACAGATGCAGGCTATCTCTGGCAAAGCATCGTGGTCTGTCGATCATGTCTTTCCAAGCTGTCAGGTACTGGATCCCCTTGGAAAGACACCAGAAACTAAGCCAATTGTTAAAGTCAATAATTTTCTGTTTGTTTTGAGGTAACATTCTGTGTGATGTTAGACTGCTGCTTAAGGCTAGGGACATACCTGCCTGGGACACATTTTCAACTAGCTTGATCATGTCTCTCTTCATTGGTCCAGGGAGGTATGTCTCAAGTCATTCACACTAACATGGACTATGACAGAGTCATAACAGTACCCGTTGTTGAGAGACTTGAGTGCATGTGTGGACTCTGGCACCTGAAAAACAACTAACCATGACTTTCTCTTTATCCAGCCTGGTGAGAGGCATATTTGTGAGTCTCACAAAGGAGTTTCCTATAACTAATATGTTGGGTTTATGGTTAGGCCTTAGTGGCTGTGAGACACAGGTGTGTGGACTATGTGTGGTATGTGGTGTGGTGGGCTGTGGAGTTCGCATGTGTTTTTGCCTCGGAGGTCTCTTTTGTTTGGGTATGTTTTTGTTGATGACCTCTGCATACGTGTGTGTTGTGTAGGTGTGGGTGGTGTTTGTGTTGACAACCTTCTCAGTGCCAGATATACTGGCTTGTGAGGGAGAGAGCACAGACTCTAAGTTCTTAATGTAATTGCATCTCTCAAAAATTGTGTTCCTAGATGATAGTAGTAGAGGGTTGTCTGTGCACATCAGGAGGTTGATACACTGTCTCAGGATGCCCATATCAACCAGGCTGGCAGGAGAAACCATAGGAAATTGTTCATCCATATTTGTCAGAATCTGAAGGAGACAGCCAGAGAGAGCTAAGGGGGTGGAAGGTCTAAGATGTGTACTATTAGGTGATCACACAAGTGTTACTAAGGAAAAATGTGTAGATAGAATACCTCGCAGTGGGTTAAAAACAGTGCAGTTGCGGTGCATGATGTGCAAAAAAGCCTAAACCAGCTCAAATACAGGGTTTAAATACCACAAAAAAATAGAAGGTTCCAGTAACAATGAAATCTAGCTAATCTGCTAGCCTCTGTTTTCTTTACCAATTAGATTGTGCCAGATAAGGTCCAGGCAGCACTGCTACTCTCATTAGCAGAGAAGACAGGCCCCTACCAACACACGATGACTGCCAGAAACACAAAAGGCAAACACAATATGGCTGCAAGAAACACAGAAGGCAAAAACAAACTGCTCTGGATGCAGAAAACCTGCATCGACTATCCTACTCAATTTATGGGTTAAGAACACAGTAAAACTCACAGAAAAGCACAGATTAACCACTTACAGACAAAAACAGAACTCACAGTATTAAAAAATACAGTTAAACAGTAACGAAATGCAGTTAAACAGTAATGAGTTGCAGTAAATAGCAATGAAATACAGTTAAACAGTAACAAAATGGAGTTAATCTGTAAACTGCTTTGAAACCATGCAAATGTGATAAATTAGCTACAAGGCACAGATAAAAATGATAGGCAAGTGTAAATGCAAGAAAATAAGTCAAAATAAATGAAAAACACTTAGATTGGTCTTACAGCCTTGGGAATTTTGTAAAACGTCCCAGAGATGATGCACATCAGCAGACCTTGGTTCAAACAAACACTAACAATGTAGAAAAATGTTACTACAATAACTGAGACTAAACTAAACTAAACTATTTAAATATATGCATACATATGTGAATAGATATAAATACATACATACATAAATATGCACGTGCGTGTACACGCGCACACACACACACACACACACACACACACACACACACACACAAAACCGCCCATTAAGGGCTACTGATATTTCTCCACTGAGAGTAACCTTTACCCGTGTCCAAGAGGTACCTGTATCTCTCCATTCACAGTATTCCTTTTCCTGTGTCCATAGTATGTGCTGCAATCAAATACTCTAATCTACTATTGAGATTTCAGTTACTGAACACTCTCCCAATGAGGCAACAAATACATGCAATTACACTGTTTACAGTCAAAAGTCCCTCATTAAAAAGACTAGATGCTAACCATCATATCAAAGTTGTGTGGCTACCTTTAGTAAACTAAATGAACAAGACACCTGCCAAAAGCTTTTATAATTGAATAAATAAAATACTTAAGAAAAAGACCAAATCATAAACAACAACAAAACAATCAAAATAAATAAATAAGCCAGTAAAATAATTACAAAGTGACAAAAAAGAAAAAGTCTTAAATGGATATATGATGACAGAATAACGTTGTCAATTAAATACAATGTTTCTACCACTTTCTGCAGAAAAGTGTTGCCCACCTCCTGACTCACTATTGAAATCTTGAGACGCACATTCTCATAAGACTGAAAAAATAATCAAAAGAGCAGCAAATATCAAACATCCATCTTCTCCTTTAAACTTATTTTTTTTTTTGCAGGGAGTACAATAAATGGTGGAATGATGTCCTAAACCTGTAATAGGCAGGAAAGATATTGTCTACAAGCACATAGGTTCATAGGTACTTACTAGGCTATTGATCTGTGATGATCATTAGCAGCCTAACCATGCATTCCCTGAGTAGTTTAGTATCAAGGCCCTTTATTCTTTGGAAATTTTGTATAACCCTGAGTAAGATAATATTTTAATAATGTGCAAGAACACTTTGTAAAAGTATGAATAACCATAACCCTGAAGCAGGTATTTACATGTTCCCTGTCTATATGGAACAAGCATGCCAAACCAGGGGTTAATTACACACATACACACACGCACATATGATTATATTTTACAAAACTGCCATCTGACTACATCAACCACAAAACACACACACAAAAAAAAAAAAAAAAAAAAAAAAAAAACATTTTGCTACACCGACTGTATGCACAGAAATTAGCCTTGCAGGCACAAAAATAATCTATTCCCCAACATCCAACATTCACCCCTTCTGGGAAACAATTGAGCAATAAAAGCAATGGGTAAGCCTGGGCTGTCTGAAGTTAGAATGATGGACAGAAAATACTAGAGTGACATATTTTTTGAATTATATCTGAGTGCCCCATTACTACAAACAGACAGAACTTTATAGCACTTCTGGTGTATTAGTTAATGACGTTCTTAGCTAATTTATTGCAAAACATAATCAACTTAACTGTTTGTGCATCATCCTCAAACACTTCTCTTGCTTCTTCATAACTGCAGTCTTCTTCAATGCATTCTCTTTCCAGATTTCCTTTGGTAAATATTTCAAAGTCAAAGTGATTTAAAAGAAGGTGGCGTCCCAAAAATGAACTGGCTTCAGTTCCATCTAGAAATACTAAAACCAAAACACACGTAATATTATAAAGTATTAGAAAATGTGCTTTCATGCAATGGGATTATAATGCTAAAGAAGATTTTAATTTAGAGTGAGTGTATTAACATAAATCATAATTTTAACAGTTTTTGTAATATTTTAATACAAAATACAAATATAAACATTTACTCTTTCCATTGACTCAATCAGAATATAAAAGCATGCTAAAACATTCAAATTGTTTTGAGTTCTATGAAGATGGAAACTCAGACTACATACAGGTTGTGAATGGCATACTGTCTGTTATTACTATCAAGTAGCAGTGCTGGAGGTTGGCATGGTGGTGAAGGGTTTGATACTGATATTTGAGTTGGGAAAGTTGGCTAGGATTAAAATGGCCCACAACAGTAGCTAGCCTAGGACAAACCTATGAACATGTTATTCCCCTTGGTGGACCCCCTGTACAAGTATGTTGTATAACAAAAGAATGAAAACCCTGCACAAAAATAGAAAGGCTATATCCAACAGGTAAGAACTCCCTCATCAGTCTCAACAAACAACTCAGGAGACTAATAAAGTCCACCAAAGCCAACCTCGAGGCAAAAATAGCCTCCCAGGATAAGGATGACCATAAGGCATTTTTCAGTTATGTATGCAACCTTAAGGGGAACACCCAACAGTATGCTGAACTAATAGTAAAAACTCCCTGTA
Source organism: Protopterus annectens (assembly GCF_019279795.1). Lineage (NCBI taxonomy): Eukaryota > Metazoa > Chordata > Ceratodontiformes > Protopteridae > Protopterus > Protopterus annectens. The sequence goes on along the minus strand of NC_056751.1, from coordinate 305,423,601 downwards.
CCAAACTGGAGAATATAGCAGATTTGCTGGTCAATACATTTAGCCTCAATTTGTGCCCCCTATCAACCCAGTTACCACCCCCCCCAGGAAATATCTTCTACCATTTATCCCCAACTATCACTAGAGAACCAGCCCTCATGCACTCTTTAAAGTTAAAAACACTGCATCAGTGGGTTCTAATAATCTCAGGATGACTGCTAAATAGCTCGAAACAAGAACTGTCAGGCCCACTAGAATCTCTATTCAACAGTCTCCAGACAGGCTTCATCTCAAGGGAATGAAGAACTACAACAGCCATCCATCTACACAAAGTGGGACCATCAGCAGACCCAAGGAACGGTATACCCCTACGTTTGTCAAGACTTGTCTGCAAGATCATAGAAATAATAATCATGGACCTTGCAAACAAAGACACATGAATTCTTCAAACAATGAAACTATCCCAGTTTGGTTTTGTCAAGGGCCATGCCTACTAAACTTGGTAGACTTCTTTGAGAAGGTCACTAGAGCCACTGACAAGAGCAGAATGGTGCATACTGCCTACCTTGACCTGGCAAAGGCATCTGACACAATGCCACACTTTGGTATTATAGACAAACTCACAAAGTTAGGCTTAAATCCTTGTGTCATCCGATGGATAGCCAAATGGCTCACAGATTGGACACATGAAATTAGGTTGGGAGAATCCACTTCCACCAATAGGCCTGTTACTAGTGGTGTCCCACACAGCTCAGTACTGGGACCTCTGCTGTTTGGAATATACTTCTCTGAAGTCAAGACAAATGTAGAGGACCTTTGGCTGACCAAATCTGCTGATGACTGCAAGCTGGATACAATCACCGAATCCCCCAAAGATGAAGATATCGGCCAGGAGGGCCTGACACAGAAAAATCACCATTGCTAGAGCCTTGGCCTAAAACTCAAAGCATAATTATACCCTTTGGGAAAACAACCACCCCTGACAATTACAATATTGATAACACTCTCCTAAGAGTTGACCCAGCAGTAAGGGATTTGGAAACTCAGGTTGACAGTAATCTGAAAGTACAGTTGTGTACACTTACCATAAATGCAGATGTTCGAGTGTATTCACTGTTGCAGTCATTACATTTGGGTAATCTGCTGGCATGTTGCCCTCAGTCGGTCTGAATAACAAAGTCTTGGGTCCTGCGTCGGTTGCTGTCTCCTCTTCCATGACATCAGGTCGTCAGGGGTATAAAACATGCAGCCGACACCATTTTCATCAGTTTTTCTTGCCCCAGATGTCAGATGCCCCCCAAATGGGGAGCAAAAATATATATAAATAGACTGTAAATATATAAATTCACTTTTAGAAACATAAACTTTACCTTCAACTAAAAGCAAATACACCACAAAGGCTTCTGAGTATAGTGAAGGAAAGAAAGGGTATAGAAAGTGGGATGGCGGGTGTGTAACCCAGACTGCAACAGTGAATACACTCGAACATCTACATTTATGGTAAGTGTACACAACTGTACTATGTTCTTCATGTTTCACAGTTGCAGTCATTACCATTTGGGTAGAATCCCAAAGCTATCGATGGGTGGATGGAACTAAACAGCATTAGGAGCAGCTATAAGGCCCTGCAGGACTGCAGTGGCAAAGCCTGCCCTGGATTTAGAGAACAGAGGCAAATGATGATGCTTTGTGACGGTATGAACAGAGCTCCAAGTAGCAGCTTCTAGAATGTCTTTGATTGGGACCCCTCTGAGAAAAGCTGCTGAAGAAGAGGCAGCCCTGGTGGAATGTGATCTGATCCCCTTGGGCATTGGTTTAACATGGTGCAAATAGCAGAAACAAATGCAGTGGCTTATCCATTTAGAAATAGTCTGCTTTGATATAGCTTTCCCCTCTGATCCTGCAACAAATGCTATCAGTAGTTGCTCAGACTTTCTTAGAGATTTGGTCCTGTTTAAGTAGAATCTTAGCTGTCTGTGTACATCCAATGAATGCAGAATCCACTCCCCTTTGTTCTGCAGATTTGGGTAAAATGTTGGCAGATGAATGGTCTGGTTATGAGCCACACTGGATACCACCTTAGGCATAAAAGAAGGATTGGTCCTGAGGGCCACCCTGTCCGGGTAAAAAATAATAAAAGGCTCCACTGCCATGAGAGCCTGTAGTTCTGAAACCCTTCTTGCTGAAGTGACTGCCAAAAGAAAAGCTGTCTTCCAAGATAGAAATTTTATATCTGCAGTAGCTGCTGGTTCAAGGAGGCAGGGTGAGTTTTTCCAGCACAAAATTGAGGTCCCATGCAGGAGTTGGTGATCTCCTGGGTGGCCTTAAATTTTTGGCACCTCTGAGATACTGTTAAAACAGTGGATGAGAAAAGAGGGGAGGCTCTGTGTTGTAATGAGCCGAGACGGCAGAGGCATGGATTTTTATTGAAGAAAAAGACAGGCCCTTGTCAAGCATCTCAGTTAAGTATTGTAAAATCTGAGGAATATTGGGTTTTGCTGTGTCTATTCCTTGTGCTTGGTTCCAAGCACAGAATCTCTTCCATTTATCAGCATAAGATTTTCTAGTACTAGGCCTTCTGGCTTCCAAAATGACATCCATCACAGGTTTACTGAGAGATGTGGTTTGAATAATTAGTTGATCAGCTATGCTGCAAGATTCAGAGTTTGGAGCTGAGTGTGCAGAATTTGATAGTTCTGTTGAGACAGTCTGTGAGGTGTTTGAGGCAAGTACCACCGAGGAAGGTGTGACATATTCCTTAGAAGTGGCTTGCTGGCGAGGCCAGTCCGGAGCAATTAGGATCATTTTTGGTTTTTCCTGTCTGACTTTTAGTAAGACCTTGGAGAGTAGAGGCAGAGGGGGAAAGGCATAGACTGATAGGTTTTTCCAGCTGAAGGACAGAGCATCCACTTTCCATGCTTTTTTGCGATGAGTTCTTGTGCAGAATGATAGTTTTGGGGAGAGGCAAATAGATCTATGTCCGGGCTAACCCATTTCTGAGTTAACATGCTGAACATTTGTGGATCCAATTTCCATTTGTGCGGGTCCATAAGATTTCTGCTTAGGTCGTCTGCCAGAGTACTTTGCTTTCCTGGCAGGAATTGAGCTTGAAGATGTATTTGGTAAGTCAAGGCTGTGTTCCACATGGCCATGGCTAGTCTGCAAAGGGGGTAGGAATGTGCATCCCCCCTGCTTGTTTATGTACCACAAAACTGTGGTGTTGTCTGTCTTTATCAGTAGTTGCCCTGGATGAAGTAAGTCCTTGAAGGCTGTCAAGAGAATTCTGGAGAGCTAGCATTTCTTTCTGGTTGATATGCAGATGCATTTGGTTTGGGCTCCATTTGCCCTGAATGCATCTCCCTGCCAGGTGGGCCCCCCAAGCATAGTCTGATGCATCTATAGTTAGGGTTTGGGTGGCAGGGGGTAGAGTGAATGACAGTCCCTTGTTTTGGTGACATGTCTCTGCCCACCAAAGAAACTCCTGTTTTAGGAAGAGAATGAGAGGAATCATTGTTTCTAGGCTGTGACAATGTTGACTCCATAAACTTTTTAGGTACCACTGAAGTTTCCTCATATGCAGTCTCGCATACGGAATTAGTAGAATGCAGGATGCCATGAACCCCAAAGCCTGCAGAATTTGTCTTGCAGATAACTGGGTTTTTGTTGCCATTGGTTTGAAGTATTTTGTCAATTGCCTTTATTTGTCTGGCGTGAGGTAAGCCTTCTGGGCAGTTGTATTCAAGCTTGCACCCAGGAATGTAATTATTTGAGAGGGAACCAGTTGTGATTTCTTTTTGTTTATGGTGTACCCTAGGCATGCTAGAAGCCTTTTTACAAATGCCAGATGTTGAAGAAGAGTGTCCTTGTCCTCTGCTTGAATGAGACAATTGTCCAGATAAGGATAAATTTGAATATTTCTTTGTCTGCAGAATGCAATTACTGGTGCCAGGCACTTTGTAAAGACCCTGGGCACAGTAGATAAGCCAAAGGGCATTGCAGAAAATTGGTAATGCAAAATACCTGCTTTGAAACGGAGGTATCTTCTGCAGGATTCCCTTATTGGGATATGCAGGTATGCCTCTTTTAAGTCCAGAGTTACTAACCAAGCATTCTTGCCTAGCATAGGCATTAGCTGTTGTAAAGTCAGCATTATGAATTTTGGAATGTCCAGGAATGTGTTCAGAATCGGTAAGTCCAGTACTGGACACCATGAATTGTCTTTTCTGGGTACCAGGAAAAGTCTTGAATAAAATCCTTGTCCTTTTTCTTAAAAGAAATATTCAAACTTATCCTTATCTGGACGATTGTCTCATTCAAGCAGAGGACACTCTTCTGGTACCGGTTGAATAGCCCCCATATCCATGAGGGACGTGACTTGCTTCTAGGCCTCTGCCCACTGGTTGTGGCAGATCCGGCCATCCGTTTGGAATTGGCAAAGTATGGAAATGAAATCTGTACCCGAGATACTATGTTTAATACCCACTTGTATTTAACTGCCAATTTTGAGCATGAAGTGCTAATTTTCCCCCCAAGGGGGCTGCCAAAAGATAAGTGCTTGGAGATGGCAAAGGAAAGTCATTGAGACTGCTTACTGTAGGGTTGTACTTTGTTTCCTCCAGATTTGGAGGTGGAGGCACCCCATTGCTTTGACCTGTAAGAACCCTGTGATTGATATCTGGAGCCTTTTGAGTGCCTGGGTTTGCCCTGAGTGGCCCTGTTGGACACAGGAAAGGACCAATTTTTAGTAGGCCAGTGCCTACTGAACCTGGTGGCTGCACTTGCAAGAAATCTTTTAGTGTTTACATAGATTTAGCTTTGTCTTCCATTTTCTTTAAAACATCTTCTGCCTTGTTACCAAACAGAGTATCATGCTGCAAAGGGGCATCCAACAATTTAGCTTTAACATGATCAGGCAGATTTTGCTCATTGAGCCAGGCATGCCTTCTAATCACAGATCCAGTAATGCCAGCCCTACAAGAGGCCTCCAAGGAATCAAAACCACATTGCAAAGTATGCTTTCCAACCTGTTCTGCTGAATGCAATAAATCCTGTAACTCTACTTTCCACACAGTCAGAAATCAACATCATTTTCTGTTTCAGTAAGCCCATAACATATTGTTGATATTTAAGCATATGAAACTGGCAGTTTAAAGCCCTGATTGCAAAGGTTGCAGATGTATAAACCTTCTTACCCCATCTATCCAGCGCCTTGGAATATCTATCAGAAGGGGTAGGATTTTGGCAGTAGAAGCCTTAACACCCTTGGGACCCTGAGAAATAATCTCAGGATCAGCAGCAGGAATTTTGAAAAGAAATTTGTGGGAGTCCGGAACCCTGTAATATGTGTCTGGCTTACTAGGAGCCGGAGGCAGGGAATCAGGAGCCATGCTCGATTCCGAGAACACATCATCATCAATGGTCTAATACAGGAGGTATAGCCAAAGGCCTATGCTGAGGAAGAAGGAGGAAATCCCTAAGCCTCTTTTTTGATTCAGAGAAGTCCTGACTCTCCCAGTGAAAATGTTCCCTTAAAGTATGCAAAGTCTCTCCAAAGGAGTAATCCTCAGGAGGAGATGCAGATGGGATGGATTCCTCTGCATCAGAATCCTCATAGGGTGGAACAGAAAATTCCTGATCAGAAGAGGAATCAGAAGAAATGGAAACCTGATTTGAAGATTCATAATCAGTGCCTTGCCTAGGCTTCTTAGCAGGGGGAGGGGTGGGGGGTTGGGAACCCCTGATCAAGGTAATTAAATCCTCAGTCATTTTGATAATCTGTTTTTTAGGCATAGGGGCCTGAGCACGTGGCTCATGCGTCGGTTTTTTATACAAAGAAGTTGTTTTTGATCTTGGTTTTGTTGCTGGCGTCTGTTTAATGCAAAAATGTTGAGGCCTGAAAACACCCTCAGAAGCAGGTGCCTGCTCAGTGGCTTCGGACCCATCCAAGAGAGAGACATCCGCAAGTTCAATACTTTGCGAATCTCGCAGCATACCGGACTCCGAATGGGTCTCAGTAGAGGCCCGCGACTCAAAAGTAGTGGGTATCAGGGGATGCGAAAGCACCTCACTGAGTACCGGCGACTACCTTAGGAGAAGCTTTGTCATCGGTTTTGTCTCTGTCTTTTACCTTGCGTTTTTTGTGAACTCCGGTAGTCGGATTGCTTTCCAATGACATTTCAGGGTAGTTAAATCTTGAACCAAAATATTTAGAAGCAAAAATATACTGACGCTTAATAGTGCGTTGGTTAAATTTAGCATAAAACTGACAGCAAGGCACATTGTGATCAGGGCCTAGGCAAGGAATACAGTACAAATGAAAATCCTTATGAGGTATTTGCTTCTCACAAGTAATGCAGTTATTAACTTTTACTGACATCGGTAAGGAGCAAGATAAAGTTTCCCCAACAGGGTACTTAGCTTTAGTTTGAAGACTTCGGATCTGAAACTCAAAAACGAAAATTTCAGGAGATGACCGACCGGCACTTGCGGACTGCTTCTGCTTCGGGCACCACGCGACAAGAAAGACTGATGAAAATGGCGTTGGCTGCATGTTTTATACCCCCGGCGACCTGACGTCATGGAAGAGGAGACAGCAACCGACGCAGGACCCAAGACTTTGTTATTCAGGCCGACTGAGGGCAACCTGCCAGCAGATTACCCAAATGTAATGACTGCAACAGTGAAACACGAAGAACATCTTCGATCACCACATGCCAATAATGTTGAGAATATCCTTCTATGTGGCACAACTTATAAGTAACGTAATGGCATCCAGATCTGAGAACATAGTCCCACTATATTCAGCCCGCATTAAAATAATAGAGTACAATGCACTCTTCGACATGTACCTGACAAAGCATTTACAACAGCTGGTGTGGCCATATTTGTTTCTCACTAAAAGAATATGGGTGCAAATAACATATCCTGTGCAGACTGCCTCAAAGCCCCGTCCCTGTACTATGTCTTCTACAAACTACTGAGGGACGATCTATCTGTAACCTACAAGGCATTCTCCCATCAAGCCCTGATGGATCTGCTACACATTTGCAAAACAAACAGCACTTCTATTGCCCAATCTAAGGATCTAAACATCGTCGGAAATATAAAACAAAACATGTTGAAGGGTCAGGTATGTGTCTCAGAGATTACACCTTCCGTGGAATGGGCTCCCCATTCATGTGAAGCGGAGCTCTTCCTTAAGCCTATTCAAATGCAGTTTGAACCAATGGAGTGGAAATCACAAATTCATCCCCATCTTGTCACGTGTCCCTTAAGGGCAGGTGCAGTTTGCAGATGCTGTAAAGCACAGGCATATACCAAAGCTGTTCTAGTCCTTGAGCATAATTGGAAACACTGAGGCATGAATTGCTAGACTTAAAAAGGCTCCAGGGCTGTCAGCCTTATAACCTCCTATGAGCATGCTAAAGTAACATCTAGTTAGTACAAACATTTTAATAACAGAACCTATAACAAAAGTTTGAGAAACAGAACAAAACAGAGCTTGTAAGGAGAACCCAAAATTAGTTTTCAATTCCAAAAATCAGAAAACAACAGGATGCCCCAAGGAAAGAAGGATCATTACACAGGAGAACAGAGCAGTAACTAGGCCAGACTGAAGACGGGAGATACCTCGGGAGCAAGATGTTAGGAAGCACAGTCAGCACTTGGCAATGGGGTGACAGTACAATATCAACATTCTTTTAAGAACTGGTGATATTTGCAGCTTCTTAAATGAATGCCAGTGTTGCATGCATTTATAGTTACTCAGTTATTCATGTCAATAAGCTTTTTGCAACAATTGCTACAGCGTGATCTTCAAGCTCAGGAAGTCTTTATTTTTTTTCCTCCTCAGTTAACTTTGGGATAAGACAGATGGCAGTATGGAGAACTGTCCAGGGCAATAACCAACCTACAGATCCGCAGAGACAATTCTGAACCAGGGACAGTGCAGTTTGGAGCATCTATCAAGAACTAAATTGATGCCATTTAAAGGTATTAAGGTAGTAAATTAATTTAGTCACACTTGAAACAGAACACCTTATGTTTTTCTTGTGTGAAGTTATTACCAATGTTATTATACAACTACTGGTGTTGGATTTTAATCCTTCTGTATCCAGGCTGAGCCTCTGATAGTTCCTTCCATAGATCAGTGCTCTAAACCTGTCAAAAATGTAAATAAAATAAAACAAAATATGAAAAAGAAAAAAGTGATACTGGACTCAAAGTACTGGAATAGGACTCCTTGAAAAAATAAAATATACTAACCTCAAACATCACAGGATGAAGCAAAGCTTAGAGAGCCAAAAAGATCATCTAGGCTTTTCTCTTTCTTTCTGTTCACCAATCTCTCTCATTCTTCGCTCTCCCTTTCATTCACACTTGGCAAAAGGTAAAATAAGATGCGTCTTGGTGCAAGGTCCTCTTGTGAAAAAGACCCATGGGAAAAATCCAATCCTAAAAATAAAAACTTACCAAAAAGTAATGTGCCAGAAGAGGCAGACTCGCATCTTTCACGAACAGGAAAGTTTACCAGCATGAAAACTGATCAGACTTGAGTCTTCCTGCTCTCAAAACATTAGTTATTTATTGATAATTTGTCAACTTAGAACAGATTGATTCTTGTAGACTTTTTCATTCATGATCTGGGCTGGAAGCATGGGTAGTTTAAAGCAGGTAATCGATCTTTGTGCAAAGTATGCACAGAAAATTCATGAAGCTCATATAGAGAGTAACCAACAGTTATGCTCACACCATGGACCCTGGAGTTGTAAACTTGCGGGAAAGAAGGCAGAGATGCACTCCACAGCAGCCATTTGGTAGAAAAGCATCCCCGAAGACCTATTTATTTTTTATCACTGCTTGACTGGGGTAGAGCACTGCTCACTGATCCAGGTGGACTGGTTTTAGGATGAGACCAGAAAAAGTGAGTTCAAAGTAATACTATTTATTTATTTTATCTTTATTATTATTCTATTTGCATTTGTACACAGGGAAAGTCTCTTTCAGTGGAGGCCTGGGGGATAGCTCTAATTTATAGTGAAACATAAAAATTATAGTAAGTACTGAACAGAGTTTAAAAACAGAGATGATAAATCATTATGTAAAGCAACTAGGAAAGTTCCATAGCAACTGCACAGTATATTTACACTTCAAGGTGATACAGAGTTTATAAACAGCATGTGATGCATCATTACAATGGCAGTGGGCTGAAAGTCACAAGATACTGTGCAGCGTCTTTGTGCAGATAACTGAACAGATTTACCATCACAGATTTTTACTGTACAGTACTGGTTATGGGGGGTACTGAGATGACACACAGGGAAGAGTTTATTAGAAGTTGTTTGAGATGAGGGACAAGAATCAAGTGGAGGAGAGAGGGGTTGTATGTATGCAAGATAGCTATACGACATTAGGCAGAATATTGTAAGATGATAGGTTGAGGAATGGAGTCAAGATTCAGGTAAACACAAATGAGATGAAGAGTATAAATACAACATGAAGCATGCAAACACATTATAAAAACATCACAGAAGTCTGTGTAACCTAGAAAGAATCTATCTAATACAATATTTAGCAAGCAAAAACATTACAACAACATAGCAGAAGTCTGTCTACTGACAAATTATGAATTTCTCTAATATCAAAGCATATACAATAGTATTTACTGAGCTATTGGAGATTAACTTGGGTGTCACGGACAGCTAAGACAATAAATTTGATGGAAGAGGCGAGGTGCAACAGCAAGTAAAGTACAATAGAGGGAGGTGGGAGTTGTGAGGATGAGAAGTGGACAGTGGAAAAGCAAGATAGTGTGGAAGTATGTAGAGGCTAGGGATAGTAGACAGAGATAAGGGTTAATCTAGTAGTGTTAGGTTATCAAGTTAATGTAGGAAGGTAGGACAGAGTGTGCACAGTGGAGTTAAGTAACCTTTTTGGAGAAAAGCATTTATGGGTTTTGTTTTGTAAAAAAATTCTTGAGCGGGTGTCTAAAATTAGGTGAGAGAGGTGATGTTTCTTAGGTTTGCAGGTAGTGATTCTGATGTCCAAAGTGCCAATACTAAGAAGCTGTCTTTGGAGAAGTGGAAATCTGAGAGTGCAGTAACGAGGGAGAGACAGGATTGTGATGCAAAGTTGTAGGATGCAGTTTTTTGAAAAAGGCAACTGCAGAATAACATGAAGCTGTCTTGGCATAAGAGTTTGTGTATTAGGGAGTATAGGAGAAGTGCACATCTTTCATCTACAGGAAGGCATTGGCTTTAATTAGGACTGAGTGGTCATATTCTCCGGGGGCGGGGGGGCTAATGTGGATGAATCTATACATTTGACTGGACTGGGATTGCAGAGTTGAGTGATTTTTCTTTGAGGCCTTGAAAATAACACAGTAGCCACAGTCTAACCGTGGTAAGTGAACTCCTTTTCCAACTGCTAGTCTACCTTTGGGTGACAGAAAGTGTAATATCTTTTTGGCCTAGTGTCAGAAGAAAAATTCAAACGAGTCACATCTGCCTCAGGTGATGAAAAACGTCTTTATTAGCAGCTAACCAGATTACACAGCATGTTGGCCAAGATGATGTCCTCTGGTCAACTTGTTTACTGACATCAACTTTTATACTGCAAGCAAAACAACTTTTTGTTATATTTCTGACCGTTGACAGTTGGCTATGAAAAACACCTGTGATAAACATGTTTATCACAAATCACCTCAAAACAACAGTTAGTACAGAATGTTCAGTTCAACAATGGTAGCTCAAATTTTCCAGGACACACAGCCTGCTTTAGTAAATTAACTCTTACTCGGCCGTGCGTCCTTATCCCAGGCTTCACTGAGCTATAACCAAATCTCTTTATTCTAAAATGCAGAAAACAAATATCATTCAGGTTTATAAGCAATGCTGCATTGGTTCACAGATGAAGCCCATCTTTGATAGGCATATCCCAACAAATAGCATGTTCACTTTGCAAGAAGAGGAAAAAGACAAATAACAGTATGTTTTAAAACTTTTTCTCTTAACATTTCCCCCCTGAAAACATTTTTTATTTGTATTTTTTATTTCAGCAATATATGGTAAAAACTAAGTTTTTCTTTGCATACACTACTTCATTGGCAAGACAATTTTTTAAACTTCAAAAACATTTGCAAGAAGTCACATTTCAATGTATTCACTTTCACAAGTCTGTTGCAATTGCTGGGACATCGTCTTCGTAACAGCAGTATCAACCAGTCTTTGTACAAGACCTCTGACACAGGGTATACAACAACCACCACATACCACCACGATAGCCACAGCGACTCCAATGGACACCAGGAAACTGCTGATGAGATGACTCCATTTTCCAAACCACGCTTGTAGAAAGTCTGTAAAGGGATTACTTACCCCAGAGTTCTCTGCCAATTCTTCGGATAACATTTCCAAACCTTTCAAAGCTCGAGTGATACTTCCATCAGGCGCAGTGTTGTTTGGAATATATGTACAACAGAAAGTCCCAAACAACTTGCAAACTCCTCCTTCTTTGGCCAGGAGCATATCCAATGCAATTCGATTCTGCCATGCCACCTGCGAAGTGGCCTCCAGTTGTTCAACAATTCCTTTTAATGCATCTTTGGTATAGTTCACAAAACGCTGCTGGTTAAAGTAAATGTAGTTGATCCAGTCCACATTCTTATTGGGTTGAATCCAGACAAAGATGGATGCAAAACCAGCTGTTATTTGGTTTATTGCTTTGTATTCATCAGGCACGCCTCTTGGTATGCCAATGCTATCGATGTAGACACTGCCTCTCTTTTTCTCTTATTCAACCACCTCGGCTTTATTTCAGGATCTCTTACGAAATTGCTTGCTGAAACTGGGATAATGTAGAATGGCAGAATTAACTTTGCAAGTGCACAAGTTCCTTTCCAGGGAATCGTAAGCCTCGATCCGAGTTTGTTGTCTCCACATAACCACCATACGTCTGCCAAACTATGAGTTTGGTTCTCCAGAAATGGATTTTCATTGCCATTCACAGTAACATTGCAATAGTTCTGTCCCATATTGCCATAATTCTTTCCTGTGCCATCTCTGGAAATGCACAAAGAAACCGAAAAACGTTAGGGGGGTTCAATTTGCTTTATGATAAACCTTTTTTTCTTTTCTCTTTTTTAAGAATATTTTTAAAGCACCCAGTCCTTTTGAAAAGGACTTCCGTCTTTTTTCCTGAAAACATTTACGATGCCCGGTAATTTAACCAGTTTCCATTCATTAGGAACCTTTGATCCAATTTTTTTTCTGAAAAACCCTTTTTTTCATTTTTATTTGTCTTTAAAGTTGCCCCCAAATTTAAAAATTTGGGGGAAAAAAACCCTTTCCAAAACTACCTTTGGGGAAAATTTGAATTATGGTTCCTTAAATGTTTTTATTCTTTGTTGCTCTTTATTTTTTTCGTTCACCCATTTTCCATCATTTCATTTCCAAAATTTCCGGATTTTTAAATTCCCAAAATTTTGACGGTAAGAAATTTATTGTTCCTTGAAAATAAACCTTCCAATTTTATTGGAAAATTTTAACCTCGGCCCCTTCTTTTCTTTCCTTCTAAAAGGCAACTTTCCCACCAAAATTTTACTAATTCTACCGTAAAACCACCCTTTTTAAGATTCGGTCCGGGTTCTGAAAATCAAATTTTAAGAAATTTAATTTTTAAGGGGGAAGACCAAAAGTCCTTCCCAATTTTACCCCTGGTGTCAAATAAACTTTGGGTTCCGGGAGAATTTTCCTTAATTGGACCACCAATCCATGCCACTTAAATTTCCTGGAACCCAAATGGTTTGTTAAAGAGATTGAATTAAAACTTTTCCTATAACCCAGTCTCACCCTCATTGGGCAGAATCCTTTGCGTAAATTCCCAAACAAAAAATGGGTTAATCTTTTAGAGGGGTTTCTTGCAGGATAAGGGGCCCTCCAGTCGGCTTCCTCCAATATTCAGACCCCTTTTCCCCCCAAGCCCCCCGGGTAGTAATGTCGGTCATTGACACCACCCATTGGTTAAAAATAACCCTTAATCCTTGGTAAACCAAACTTATTTTTAAAAGCTTCATTGTCAAGGGGTTTTTTTAAAGTTCTCCCCCTTAAATTATCAATTTAACCCCAATTTTCCTAAAGGTTTCAACTTTAAACCCAAAGTGTTGGTTGATTGGGGTGGGTTTCCGGGTTTTAACCTCTCTTTCCATAATTCTAAACAATCCTTTTGCATGTTAAATCTTTCCCAAAAACTTAGCCCTTTTAAATTGTTTACTCCATGGGGTAGGCAAACCCAAATCCAGATATAAAGGTTTGGGAATATTTTTTACTTGCCAAGAACCCATCCTTGGTCCATTTCCAAAATTTTTCCTTTGTTTGTAATTAAAACCCTTACCTTTGTCTCAATCTTTAAAAATAATATTGATAAACAAATCTTTTTACCTCTTTTGGCATACAAAAATTTCCTGGGACAGTTTTTGTTGGATGTGCAAATTTTAAAGCTATTTAAGTGGAATTTCCCAACTTAATAAATTCTGATTTTTTGGGTTTTGGCCTGTCAAGAACCTTTTTTTTTTTCTAAAAAAAGGTAAAATATTTAGATAAACCCTTTTTCCCCGGGTAAATCTTAAAACCCAAAACTAGCCTTTGGCGAATAAATTGAACCTTTGCTTCCAAATTTAAAATTTTGGATGCTCCCTATATTTTCCTATTTCCCCTTTTTTGCACCTCTCAAAAAAATAATTCTCCAACGTTCCTTTTAATCTCAGGATTTTTTTTAATGTTTTCTAAAAAGTGGTCCATCTTTTGTAAAATTGTCCTTAAGTTTCTTTTCTATGGTTTTGTTTTTCGGCAATCATATAAATTCCCTAGAAAAAAATTATTTTTTTAAAAATTATACTACAATGTAAACAATTTTAGGGTAAAAAAAGGGGAAAGCTTCCTCTTTGGGGGGACAACTTAATGCAACCCTTAAAGGTTAAATCAGGAAAAACTAGGATTTACCAACTACCGAACCAAAATAAATTCCAAACCCTTTAAAACTCTTTAGTTAAAAACCCAAAAGGTTCTAAATGTTATTTTTAACCCTATCCTAACCATTATTTTTTACGCCTGGGAAGGGCAGTGGTCAGGCCCTTTTCTAAAAAGGGGAAACTTCTAAAAATTAGTAACCTAAAATCATTTTTGGGTCTAGGTTTTAAAATTGCGTTTTTTTTTTTTTAAAATTACTTCAATAAAATAACCAAGTATTATTGGTTTCCCCAATTAACTCTTTTTTTTTATTTTTGGGCCCAGAAAAATTAAAGGCGTCCTTTTAAATTTCAGGGGTGGGCCAAAAATTTTTTAATCAACAAACCTTTCCCTCTGGGACACAACTGACCTAAACAGATTTTTCAAATTCCCATTAAATAACCCTTGAATTTGGTAAATTTAGGAAGTATCAAAAAATCTATTCCTTTTGTGAAAAAATTTTATACTATGCAGAAAATATGGTTGGGAAAACTTAATAGGTTAGGGTCGGGTTCAATTCCCTACAGCAATTACTCTTGAAACCCTAACCACCCCAACCTCTTTTTTCAGGAAACCAGTTCCCCCTTTGGGTTAAAAAAACCTTTTATGTTTAACTTTAATTCCTTTCTTTGGGGGGTTATAAAGGTAAACCTATTTTGATTTCAACTGCCTTTAAATAAATTTTTACCATAAACACCGGCAAGGAAATAAAAACCCCTTTTAGTTGGAAAGTTTGGGATGCCATTTCTTGTAAACCTGATTTCCATTGGTTGCCAAGCTACACCTTTCCTTGGGGCCAATAAACGGATCGTTATTTTTAACGATTTGGGTTTGTCCAAATCATTATTTTCCAAATTCCCAAGTCCCCTGTTTTATTGGGAATAGTGCTATTTAAAAGGTTAAGAACTCTTTTCCTTGGTAATTTAGGTATAGACTTGCTTCCCAAACATACAAAAATTATCCTGCCCTTTGCTTAAAATCTTAAATTCTTTCTCCGGGCCATAGAAAAAGTTTAATCGAACGGGTCTTCCAATTTACTTGATTAATTGAAAACTCTATACCTTCCGGGCCCTGAAATCAATAGGAAAAAAAAACAATCTTGTCCCCGTTTTAAAACTTTGCAACTTTTGAAAAACCTTTTGGGTTTAATTGCCGAATCCAAAAACTCAAATCTTTCCTAAAATTACTGAAAATTTTTTTAAATTACCCAAACCAAATTTGGGTTTTAATCTGAAAATAGATTAAAAGGGTTATAAATTTTCCTTTTTTTAAAGGACATCTCTGTTTAGTTCAGGCAAAAACCCCAAAAGTTTGCACTTGTAAAAATCCTTTTTTTCAACCAAAACCTTATCAGGTTTTATAAGGGCAACCCTTTAAATTTTTAAAACCAAATCCCCTTCCAAAGGGTCTATTTAAGGGTTCCCCCAACCCCATAAAAGGGTTTCTTTTATAATTTTAAAGGGCCCCTTTTTTAAGGGGGGGCCCTAACCGGCAGGAAGTGCCCCCAATTTAAAACTTGTTTTTTTCCCTTTGGGTGCCCGTTTTAACTTTGGGGCCCCCTGTTTCCAAAAGGCCTTTGCTGCTTACAAGAAACCACTTCTTCCCAAACTTGTACTTTTTCTTTTTTAATAAGGGAAAGCTAATCCCAAAAAAGGTTAGGTTCTTGAAAGGCTTAGAAAAACGGGTTTGGACTTACAACTTTGGCATTTAACTGTTCATACATACATTGTCTTCCCATTCAAATTTTTAAATTTGTTTTTAAATATTGTAATTTATTTTGAGCACTTTTATTGCCATCTGCCGGACGCCATTATAAAATTCCTTTAACATCTTCTTATTCCCCCCAGAATTAATTATCGCCTATTACCACCAAATTTAAAGTCCTTCCCAAAATTTTCCCCCCCTCTACTTCTAAACCCTTTTAAATTTAAATTAAAATAAATTTCCTCAGAAAATTTTAAAATTTAACTTATGAACCTTTACCCGTTTAACCTTTAGGACATAAACAAAAGGGGTTTTTCAACTTTCCTCTTTGGGTTTAATTTAAAAGGAAACTTCTAACATTTAAGACCCCAACTGCCCCCCGGGGTTCTACAATCATATTGGGCTACCTGTTAAAATTTAACTTGAATTTAGAAATTATAAACATTTTTGGGCAGTATAACCCACCTGCTTAACCACATTTAGACTTTTAAGCCCAAAAAAAATACCAGGGGCAGTTGCCTTTTTTCCCAAATTTTAATTTTATAAAAAATAAACTATTTCCTTCCCAAATTAATTTTGATGGGTTTTCCACTGTTTTTTTTATTTGTTTTCTAACATTTGTTTTGGGGAAATCAATTGCTTGTTTTATTTTTGCTTTTTAAATTAAAATTTTCGGGCATTTTATTAGGGGTCCTCAAAATCATAATTTTTTATTAAAATTTAACAATTTTTTTTAAATTTTTAGCACAAATTTGCATAATTCCCATTGCACAACTTGAACATCTTTTCTTTTTTAGGGTTTTTGGATGAAAATTTTTTACAGGGCTTTTAAAGGGGAATTTCAACCTAAAAATAACTACCTAAAATAAAAAATTTTAAAAAACTTAAATTTATTTTTCCCCTTACAAAATAAACCTGTCATTTTAATTAAAAGTTTTTTATCCACTGCCATAATTTTTTTTTGAAACCTTTCAAATAAAAGAAAGGCTTCTTTCCAAACAAATCGTAAAACTTTCAAGAACTTATAAAACCCTTTTTTGGCCCCAGTTACCATCTTTCAATTTGGAAAAATTTAAAAATTCAAAACCTTTAATTCTTTATTTTGGAAAAGGGTTAAAAAGTTGCCAAAATTATCTGATATTTTAAACAACTTGAATCCTTTCATTTCCAAAATTATTTTACATTTTGAATTTTATAAAATTCCAGGATAAAATTACCTCAGAAAAAAGTTTTCCTAAAACCCAACTAGTAGAATGTTTCCCACTTAGAAAGTTCAAAGGTCTTTAAGGATGTTTCCCCCCTCGAAAAACTTAAAAATAAAAAAATTGGGTTTTTTAAAAAACCTTAACCAACCTTTTTAGTTTCCCCTTTGGTTTAGCGATTCATTTCTACTGACTCTTTAAAACCCAACCCTTACCAATAAGAATTTGCCCAAAATAAGTTAAAAAACTTCAATTTTCCAAAATCCAAATGGGAAAATTTTCCATTCAATAAACTTTTCCACTACCTCCAAAAAAAATACAAAAGGAAAATTTTAGATTGGCCAAAAAAGGGAGGGGGGGGAAAAAAACAAAAACATGGAACGGTTATGGTTCACCTAGTTTAATTTTCAATATTTGGATTGACTCTATTTTGGGTTTTGAAACTTTTTGGAATTGGACACCCGGCCATCCAATGTAATAAGACAAAGGTGTAGGAGGCCAAGTGCTGCAAAATTAAAAGACCTTTTCTAAAGGGGATTACAAAGGCCCGGAAATGTTTTTGGTTTGATTTTTTCCTAAGGATAAAAAAGAAAAAAACAGCCTCTGGATAAGACTTAAAGGGAGATTTTGTCCATAAGAAAGAATATTAAATTTTTGAATTTTTATTTTTAAAAGTAAATCTGATTTAGAAAGGGTTTTTTTGTTAATAAAGGGAAAAAGGAAACAAATATTTTTTGGGAAGAATTTGAAATGGTTTAGGTCTTAAAGTACCCATTTTGCCATGGAAGGAAACCTTAATTAAAATTCCTAAGTACAGCCCAAGAAAATTTTTTCCAGGAAAAAAATTTTTAAATCAACAGCCTTAAGGAAATAAGGCCAGATTATTCTCCTTTGAGGATTTGATTGAGTGGGAATTCTTAAAATTTAAACTGGATGTTTACCTAAAAAATGAAATTAATTTGCAAATTTTAAAGAAGAATAAGTGGTTTGAAAATCCTTGAAAAATAATTGGGGAGGTTTGTTTAATTGCCCAGAAAATTATACAAAATTCTTTTGTCTTAAGATTACTATGAATTCATTTTGGAATAGCCGGCGAAAAGGGGAAACCAAGCAGTAAGGTATAATGAAATCTGTTTTTGGGATAATTCAGAAGGTTTCTAACCGGCTGTAGAAAAAAAATTGGGTCAAATTGAAGATAGCCCTAAATCTTCTGAAATTTAAAAAAAGGGGAAAGGAAAAGTCCCGGGTAACGGGGTAAAGTCTTTCCTATAGAAAAGGGTAAAAGCTTGTTTTGGAAAAGTAAAGCCCTTCTGAAAATCGGGCTGTTGAAAACCCGGGGTTTTAAAACCCTTGTCGGGTTAAAAGGGTTTGGATTCCGGTGTAACCAGACAAATGGGGCCCCAATGGAATCGGAATTAGGCCCGGTTTTATTCAGTACAAAATGGGGACGGAACAATAGCCCAAGGGAGAAAGCCCGGGGTTGCGAAAGTGCACCCGGGAAATTTTTGGGTTTAAAATTTCCATCATGACATCCCCCTGCTAAACCCCCCGGGGCTAAATACTTGGGACTGGGGAAAACAGCCGATGGGGGAAAAACCAAGGTTGAGATTCCCATGCTAACCAACTTTGGGGGAAGACCATGGCTAACTTATCCGAAAAAGTGGCGGCTGGCTAGAACAAGGCCCAAACCTTAGGAAAATTTGTCTGGATTTTGTGAGTATATTCAGTTTAATGTCCAAAATTTGATTGCCAAGACGGGTTTCGCCTTAAGGAAGGAGCAACAGGAAAAGATTTCAGTTAGAAACCCCTTATGGGGGGGAAATCTGGAATTTGATGCGGGAGGGAGCGACCCACTAGTAGGAAACACTGGACCTTTAAGCCTAAAAAAGGCCCCCCAACATTTGGAAAATGGTGGTGTAGAAAGGGGGTCTTTAAATCCCCACGGGGAAATTTTGGGTGAATTTTAAAGGCAAAGGGTTTTGAACAAGTTTTAAAAAGGGAGAGGGATTTGGCGTGAGACCCCCTTTGAAAATGTTTTTTGGGAAAACCCTCAATCCCGCCCTTGGACCAAAAATTTGGTAACCTTTGGTTTGGGTTTAGGCGGCTGCTGTTTGAATTGTTTTCCCCCCAAAAACCCTTTGGACGCCTGGAATTGATGGGGAACGATCCTTTAAGGTTTTTGGGAAACCCGTTTTCCCCCTTTTGGGTTGAGGGGCCCCGAACTTTGGGGCCTTCTTAAAACCTGGGGTTTAAAGGTAAACCCCAAAGGGTCCTGGGGAAAAAATCGTGCCCCCTCTCTTGGTCCTGCCCGGGTGCCTTTTTACCCCCCCCTTGAATCCACTTTGGGGGTTGGGGATTTGAAATTTCCTCTTTGACCCTTTGGAGGGGGTCTGAGAAATGCGAGAAAGGGCTTGCCATTTTGGGTTACACAATCTCTTCCCTAAAAGCCGGAACCTAAGGGTTAGGAAAACCCCTTTGCCCAAAAACCCGGACCCCTGCCTTGCATTTTTTCCTCTGCCCGGGGCTGCCAGGGTGATTGGATTTAAGAATTTCCCCTGGGGGAATTTTGACCCGGGAAAAGGGTCCTCCCCCTTCACATTTCCCTTTAAAGGTTCGAACCCGGGTCAAAAGGAATAAAGAAAAGGGTTTAAGAAAACCCTGCCTAGGCCAGAATCCTGGGGGTGGACCCGGGTAAATGTTCTTGGTGGAAACATAGCATGGGGAAACCTAGAAAGAACTGTTGGAATTTTTTGGGGCCCCTAAACCCTTCCAAGCTGGGCCTCCCCCTTATGCAAAGGTAGCACAAGGAAGGTGGGAAAAATCCAAACCCATATCCTATCCTGAGGAAGGAGGTTTCCCGTTTAGGAGCCCCCTTTGAAAGAGCATCCCAAGAAACCATGGACCCCTTTAATTTTGGATCTGTGGAAGTGGGATGGCTGGTTTTCCACTCTGGGTGAGACACCTGAAGGGGAGTTCCCAAGAACCGGTAGACCCGGGTCGGCAAGGGCGGAAAACTAAACAGGCCAGGGTAGGAGCTTAAGAGCCAGGGGCACCCTCATCCTCAAGGATGGATCCAAAAAACCTTAAAAGGATCGGGGCCCCACCAAAAGACTCCAGGCAGGGAACCCATGAAAGCCCAGGGGAAAGGGCAGGCCCCCCAAAGACCCAAGAGACCACGACAAGAGAGGAAAACCCGACCCAAAACGGGAGCCAAAATCCCTCAGCCCGAACCCCAAACGAAGGGCGAGAAAAGTTAAAAGGGCAGACGCCGTTGGCAAGGCAGGGCCAGGCCAAACCGAACCCCTCAAACGGGGTCGAGCCTAGGAAGCTGAGCCCCGCAGGGGCCAAAGAAGATCCCCGGGAGAAGGGACGAGATCCTTGATGGACCCCGGAGATCCAGGGGCAAATATGGCCCAAGTAAGAATGGCCAGACGCCAAATTTAAACCCTAGCCGGCGACAAAACCCCGGAGATCGGGAAGGAAATTTAGAGGAGCCAGCAAGGTTTGAGAAACCTTTTAGGGCTTGGGGCTTCCCAGGGCCAAACCCCTTAAACAAAAAATCGTTTTTTCCGGGATTCGGGAATGACAATAAGGACCCAGGTTAAAAACCAAGATGGAGGGACCCAGCTTTCGACGCCCTTTTTACTTAACCCCCCTTTTTGAAATTTGGCTAACCAAAGAACACCCCATTTAAAACCCCCAAAAACACAAACCACAGAATTAAAGGCGGCCCAAGAAGAATTCCAAAAAGTTTTTTAAAAATTTATATAAGTATAAAATTCCCCAAATAACAAATAAAAAAAAAAACACAAAAAAACAAATATTTACAGGAGGAAGGCTTAAAAGGGAAATCTGACCTAAGAAGGGAATTAGGGGTTAGCTGTAAAAAATAACCCAATACAAATAAAAAGGGAGAAAAACCTTTAAATTAACAATTAAATTTAAAAAAGGGCAAAAACTCTTCAAAAGGAACCCCTTTTACATGGGTTAAGGGGTTTCCTTAAAACTTAAAATATTTCATTTTGCAGTGGGAAAAAAGGCAAAACAGTATTTAAATTTTTTAAATTTCTCAAAATTTTATTTCTTTATTTCAAAATATGGTAAAAATTTTCTTCACATTATTCATTTGGAAACTTTAAAACTCAAAAAATTTAAAATCAATTAATGTTTTATTTTATTTTTTAACTCCTAATTGTAAAAATTTTTCACATTTGTAAAACTTGTATTAAAAAACCCATCCACAAAAACACTTCACACCAGGAAACTGCTGATGAGATGACTCCATTTTCCAAACCACACTTGTAGAAAGTCTGTAAAGGGATTATTTACCCCAGAGTTCTCTGCCAATTCTTCGAATAACATCTCCAAACCTTTCAAAGCTCGAGTGATGCTCCCATCAGGGGCAGTGTTATTCGGAATACATGTACAACAGAAAGTCCCAAACATCCTGCAAACTCCTCCTTCTTTGGCCAGGAGCATATCCAACACAATTCGATTCTGCCATGCCACCTGTGAAGTGGCCTCCAGTTGTTCAGCAATACCTTTTAATGCATCTTTGGTATAGTTCACAAAACGCTGCTGGTTAAAGTAAATGTAGTTGATCCAGTCCACATTCTTATTGGGTTGAATCCAGACAAAGATGGATGCAAAACCAGCTGTTATTTGGTTTATTGCTTTGTATTCATCAGGCATGCCTCTTGGTATGCCAATGCTATTGATGTAGACACTGCTATCGAAGGATTGCTTCGGTGCCTCTCTTTTTCTCTTATTCAACCACCTCGGCTTTATTTCAGGTTCTCTTACGAAATTGCTTGCTGAAACTGGGATAATGGAGAATGGCAGAATTAACTTTGCAAGTGCACAAGTTCCTTTCCAGGGAATCGTAAGCCTCAATCTGAGTTTGTTGTCTCCACATAACCACCATACGTCTGCCAAACTATGAGTTTGGTTCTCCAGAAATAGATTTTCATTGCCATTCACAGTAACATTGCAATAGTTCTGTCCCATATTGCCATAATTCTTTCCTGTGCCATTTCTGGAAATGCACATATACGAACCTGGATAGGGAATCGCTGTAGGCGGTTTCTCAACTTTGCTTATGACTGGAAAACACTGGATTTCATCTTTGCATTTATCTTCAGTTTTGTTGAAGAATAACTTTAACAGACACGTCAGATTACCTTCAGCTTGCATCAAAGGGACTGTCGCTAGTTGCTGTTTACCTTCAGCACAAGAAACACAGTTCTCACGATGTGCCTCTCGGGTACTATATCTAACCCAAGATAACCATTCATTATGGTGTACGAATCCCGTCTCGAGTAACAATTGTTCTTCTTCTGTGAAGGCAAAATCCGCTTTACTTGTAGCATTTTTAAGGCTTTGTACTTTAAGTTGGAGAGTCCCCAAAGGATCAGTTCCAATTGGAAGAGACACTCCGATTCCATAAACTCCTGAATCACTTTCTTGTGGTGACACAATGGTTATAGTAATTACTTCGGTACCTTGGAAATGCGCAATTTTTATTCTTTGTTGCCTGCTTTTATCTTTCTCTGGTATCACTGCACCACTTGTTTCCCATCCATTTACATCTGTTGACCACCAAACATTTGACCAGGATGTACAGTCTCTATTGCACAAGTATTTTGCACGAGTCAAGAAATCATTATTGTTCCATTTAGAACAATCCAAAATTCCTTCACAAAGTTTTACCTTGAACACAGTAGTAACACCTGTTTGCGCTTGCAGCACCACCATTCCTTTTTCTCTCACAACTGTTCCTTCTCATATGGACATATTTACTTTCGCCACCAAAATCATCATCACGTAACAGTTCAAGTACCAGTTGAACATGGCCATCCTTCCTTTGTAGTCAGACTTTGCGTTCAGGGGTCCGGTGGAGTCTGACCAACATCAATGGTAGAAGGAAAAGTCTTAACTTTTTTACAGTGGGTGATATGAATCCACAAATTCCTCTCTGAGATCTTTACAGCCGTAGGTGTCGAGATAAGTACTTGATATGGGCCTTCCCACCTGGGGGATGACCAGTTCTTTCTCTTCACAATTCGGATCCACACCCAGTCCCCGGGTGCCACGCTTAACAAGGTTTCACTTCTGGAATCTGCAAAGGAGTCATTGGTTACAAGAGATTTGACATTTAGCAGCTTCTTCATATAATCCGCCAGATCCTCAGCCCCCTCACGTTCTGCTTGCAACAATCCTTGCCACTGCGGGACGTAATATGGTCTCCCAAACAAAAGTTCAAATGGTGTAAGTCCTTTGTAGGAGGGTGAGATTCTCATGTACAGAAGTGCCAATGGAAGGCACGCAGTCCAGGATCGATGCGTTTCTGCCATCAGTTTGTGGAGTTTACTTTTCAGGACACCATTGTGTCTCTCCACCAGTCCAGCTGACTGCGGATGGTAAGCACAATGGTACTTGAGATCAATTTGAAACACTTGACCGAACTTCTGCACAATCTGGTTAACAAAATGAGACCCATTATCACTATAAATGCGCCTTGGTAAACCAAATCGGGGAATTATTTCTGTTGTTAAAAGCTTAGCTACTGTGTGTGCATCAGGATGCTTTACTAGAAAAGCTTCTACCCACTTAGAAAAAGTATCAATTATAACTAGACAGAACCTTTTTCCCTCTGAAGGTGTCAACTCAATAAAGTCCATACAGAGTGTGTGGAATGGATATGGAGGGGTAGGGAATGCCTGCTGAGATTTTTTAACTCCCCCCTGAGCATGATACTTTGCACATAATAAACAAGATAAACAGAATTGCTTTGCATAAGTTGAAAATCCTTTACACCAAAACACCTTAGACACTATTTGAACCATTGTCTGTACTCCTACATGGGTAGGTCCATGGCTAACCAATGCAGCATACCTAAAAAGGTTTGAGGGTAATACCATTTTGCCATCTGATGCCCTATAGAACCCATCCTGTTGAGTGATACCATATTTCACCCAACGACATTTTTCCTTCTGTGTTGTCAATGTTTGCATTACTTTTAGTGTCTCTAAGTCTAAGAGGTGTCTGGGCTCTAAATCATTGTCATGTAAAAGCAAATCATTTTCTTGAGCTGCCTTTTTTGCAGCCATATCAGCAAAAGCATTTCCCCTGGAGACAGGATCTTTTTTGTTGGTATGTGCAGAACATTTACATATCGCTATCTGAAGTGGTAATTGCACTGCATCTAACAACTGTAAAATTAAATCTCTGTGATTTATTGGTTTGCCTGTCGCAGTAACCATTCCTCTATTCTTCCATTGTTGAGTGAAAACATGCACAGTGGAGAAAGCATACTGACTATCTGTATAAATTGTCACTTTTTTACCCTCCCCTAAGGTACAAGCTCGAGTCAAAGCCACTAACTCAGCTGCTTGGGCAGAATAAATATTTGACAATCCTTTTGCTTCCAAAACTTCAGTTTCTATGGTGACTGCATACCCTACTAGTGTTTTTCCTACAGTGTCCTTCTTTGCTGATCCGTCTACAAACAAAACAAGATCAGAATCTACCAACGGAATATCCGTTAAATCTGGTCATGGAAGTACTTTGTCATGAATGCTCTCTAAACAAACGTGTGGAGTACCATCTTCTGGAGTCGGCAAAATTGTCACCGGGTTAAGAGTAGTACATCTTTCTATGGTCATATGTGGCTGTGTCAGCAGCACTGTCATACATGACAAATGTCGACTAGGAGATAAAAAGGTTATCTTATTTTGCAAAAGTATAGTAGCTACTGAATGTGGAACTCGCAATTTTAATGGGTGAAACAAAACTAATGATGCTGAGGCTTGCACTGCCATGGCGGCTGCCACTACAGCTTGAACACAATGTGGTAATGCCCTTGCAACAGGATCTAATCTGGAGGAATAAAAAGCTATTGGTCTCTGTTTATCCCCATGTACCTGTACCAGAACCAAAGTCATATATCCTCCCTTACAATCAACCATTTGTACAAACTGCTTAGAATAGTTCAGAAAACCCAAAACAGAGGATCCTGCTATCAATTGCTTAATTCTATTAAATGCTTGTATTGCCTTATCTGTCCACTGTATATTACTTTTAGCTGCCATGGGAGTGTCATAGATCAGTGCGGTCAATGGCCCTACTTCTTCAGCATAGTTAGGAATCCAACTTCTACAAAAATTAGTCACACCTAAAAACGACATCATCTCCCGCTTAGTCGTAGGCATAGGTGCTTCAAGAATTGCTTGTTTTCTTGTATTTTCCAATTGTCTACCTTCCTGCGAGATTAAATAACCCAAGTACTTTACTTGTGCTTTCCAGAATTGTAACTTCTCTTTATTTACTTTATGTCCTTGCTCAGCTAAAAAATTAAGAAGGGCTAGGGTATCCTTTTTACAACTTTCCTGCGTGGGTGAGGCCAATAAAATATCATCTACATACAACAGAACCTGGCTTCCCTCTGGGGGAACAAACTGAGCTAAATTCGCTGCCATTTCTTGTGCGAATATTGGCGGACTCTCACAATAACCCTGTGGCAATCTGGTGTATGTGTATCTTTTACCTTGGAAAGTGAATGCAAACCAAAATCTACTCTCCTTGTGTAGTGGTATGGAGAAAAAGGCATTGCTTATATCTATGACAGAAAAATATCTGTGCTGAGGTAGTAAGTCATTAAGTAGTGTATAGGGGTCAGGGACCACTGGTGCTCTTGGGATCACAGCTGAATTTACTGCTTGTAAATCCTGAACCAACCTCCATGACCCATCCGGTTTCTTTACAGGAAACAACATAGTATTGCAGGGTGAATCTGGGCATTCAACAAGAATTCCTACCTGTTTTAGCTGTTCAATAACTGGTTTAATTCCTTCCTCTGCTTGCTTACTTAGTGGATATTGGTGCTTACGAGGTCAAAAACCTGACTTTGCAGTTATACAAACTTCATCTGCTGTTTTCATTAATCCTACATCTCCTTTACCTTTTGACCATAAATCTACAGGCAAGGCACTTAACACACTATCTTCCTCTTGAGTTAGGAGGATTTGTCATGCCATTTCTGTTTTGTCATCCCTGAGGTGCACACTTGGTCGTGCCCAAGTCACCCAATTTAATCTTTGTACCTGGATCTGTTGATCTTTCAACTGACTTTCAGACATTGTGTTCCAAATCATTACCTTTTTCGCCAAATCTACCCAATGTGTCCCCACTGCTTTAGTAACTGAGATATGTGGGCTATAACTTGAGTGATATAAAGAACTCATTTCCTTAGTCAAAGTACAGGTTACTACTGTATTACCTTGCATATCCCAAAACATATCATTCAAAATTATCCTTGCACACTTGTGCTTAAAGAATTCTTTTTCAAATTCTTTATCTGGACCAGGGGCCTTATAGAACATTGTACAATGTCAGTGCGCCGCAACCTGCGGTGACTCGCTCCTAGATTTACTTAGAGCTAGATTGATCAACTCTGTATCAACCCTCCCCAGGCCGTCTGAAATCAAGTCTAGGCTATACCAGTAAAACAAGTCTTGTACTCCCTGTACTACTAAGCCATCTGCTAACCTTTTTGCCTCAATACCTTTAGGTGTGGGAATTGCCGCTATTCCAAACACATGCATCAAATCTCTTCCTAGCAAATTAACTGGACAAACTTTTGATATAATTACCCTACACCTAACAGTTTGGTTTGTTTGCGGATATGTGAACAGTAGAGGATGAGAAGTGGTTCCTTATAAATTTTCCCGTTTGCCGCTTTTACAAGGACAATCTCATCTGTTTCGCAGTTCGGGGGCAGAACTGCTGGACCCAAAAGTGTACGCGATGCACCTGAATCACATAAAAACTCCATTTTTTGTCCCTCAACCAAAAACTCTATCATGGGTTTCTGATCCAGATGCATAGCAATACCCAAATTTGCCAGGTTTATGACTTCACAGTCACAATCCCGCCCTTCCATTAGAGTGTTCTGACATTCATCGTAGAGAGTGTCTGCCTCTTCACTATCCCCATAATGAAGATGGCGCCTTTCTTTACTATCATATAGTCATGCGGAGCCCTTGTTTGTAAGCTGTGGGGGATGTTGCCACTCTTCACAGTCGGCAGAGAAGTGCCCATGTCTACACATTTAAAACATTCTCCACGTTTTAACCTTTCCCCTATAGGCTGAATGTCCACCCGGTTAATTTAACGTGTCCCATTGTGGGCCCCCACGTTTTATGGTCCTGTACTAAGAATATACCACCATCATCCCCTACTGCCAACACTTGTACTTTCTTTTTCTTTTTTAGATTAAAATGTCGCTCAGCATGCCATGCATATTCAAACAAAGGTTGCAGTCTACATGTTCTGTGATCTACCATGTGCTTAGTAATAAAACTATGTATTGGAGCCTTACAACCTTTAAGAAAAGCATTTTTCAATTGCTGTTCATATGGACTATCATTAGTCTGATCCTGCGGAATTATCATTCCACAATGGTTATTGAACACTTCTGTCAATCTTACAATATAGTGATCTACAGATTCATCATCATTTTGGAGGCACTGATTTATTACTGTCCCATCTGCTCTTGGACGCCACTTATCAGAAATTCTCTTTAACAGATCAGTGACTCGCGTATCTAACACCCCAGAATTATGATTTAATGTAGTGCCGTCATCTGCCTTACCTGTCCAAGTACCACAAACTAAGTGCCAATCTGGACCTAAGATTTGTCGCACTACTTGTTCTACTTCTAAACCATTTAGATGATAACTTAAATGCATACCAACTATGTCCTCAGAAAACTTTTGAAAATTAACCTTGGGATGAGGAATACCATCCGTAGCTCGTTTTATATCCTCTCTAGCCCAGGGACGATAAACTGAAATAGTTGGTTCTTGTCCAACATCTCCTGCTTGTGGGTTTGCAAATAGAAGTTATGTTCTTACCATAACGTTCCATGTTAGTTGTCTTCTTCTCGCCTTCTTCTTGCTGGAAGGGTTCGGAGCCGACCTCGGCTCCGACTCGGCCACTCTAAAAGCTCGAGAGTTGGTTCCACCGGCTCGAGGCTCCCCTTATATCCCACAATGCTAGGCGTGAGTTACCTCAGATCTCGTTTGTAAGCTAGACCCAGCTTATACTAGTAACAGAATAACTATAAACAAAGTCCACCTCTATAAACCAGGGAGAAGAGAAAGGTGACCTGCATCCTGATCCAGGAAAATATGCACAGTAGCATATACCTAAGTAAGAGGTGGTAGAAAGAGAGGTCACAATCAACACTTCTCTAGGTCTGTCCAGGCCAGGGGGAAGGAGGGTGGGACACAAGAAGAAGGCAAAAAGAAGACAACTAACATGGAACGTTATGGTAAGAACATAACTTCTATATGTTAAGTTGTCTATCTCGCCTTCATTCTTGCTGGATGGGACCGCGTCCCTAGCACCTTGTCCCGGGTGGCCTAACGGAACAGACTCTTGAGAACAGTGGAACCAAAGTTAGCTCTATGCCTAGAAGCTAAATCCAACTTATAATGAGAAATGAAAGTGTGAGGAGTAGCCCAAGTAGCCACTGCACAAATGGTGTCAATAGGCAGTCTGTCTTGGAAGGCTATAGAAGTAGCCAAAGCTCTGGTGGAATGGGCTTTAGGTTTGTTAGGCAGCTTTTGGTGTCTAATTTCATAAACAAGGGAAATCAGAGATGTTAGCCATCTAGATAATGATACCTTTGAAACTGAAAGTCCCTTTCTGCCTTCTGCATAGGAGACAAACAGCTGGTCAGATTTTCTGAATTGTTTGGTTCTATCTAAATAGTACCTTAACTGACGATGAACATCTAGCCAATGCAATTTTTGTTCAGACCTATTGGAATATTCTGGAAAAACAACACAGGAGGTCAATGCTTTGATTTAGGTTAGACGAGGCTATCTTAGGCAAAAGGGCGGGTTGGTTCAGAAGATACCCTGTCCTTATGGAACAACAGATATGGAGGGCGACAGCTGAGTGCATGAAGTTCTGAAACTCTTCTAGCTGAAGTAATAGCTACCAGAAAGAGAGTTTTCCATGATAGCAATTTTAAAGAACAGGAGGCTGCAGGTTCGAAGGGGAAGAATCAAGAACTAAGAACTAAATTTAGGTCCCAAGGAGGAGGAGGATTTCTTATAGGAGGTCTGAGTAGAAAAACTCCTTTCAAAAGGCTTTGCAAAGCTTGTGGGACATTATGGCAGACTCTGAAATACCCACATGAAAGTTAGAAATAGCTGCCAGTTGAACTTTAAGAGTAGAAGGAGATGAACCTGCATGGAAGAGTTCAGCTAGAAAATCAAGGACCATTTGGATGGAAGCAGTGAAAGGATCTATGTCCCTTCCTTGGGCCCAATAGTAAAGCGTTTCCACTTACTCAAATAAATCTTTCTAGTGGAAGATTTATGGGAAGCTATCAAAATATCTCGAACAGAGTGAGATATTTGAGGAAGCCTGGCTAAGGTTGGAATTGGAGGAACCAAGCAGTGAGGTTCAGAGAGGGAAGGGAGCGATGAAACTGACCCGACTGATGGATCAAAAGATCTGGAACTAGGTCCAGATGCCAAGGTCACTCCAACAGAAAATGATGCAGAAAGGGGAACCAAACCTGTCGAGGCCAGTAAGGAGCAATGAGGATCAACGAGGCCTTCTGAGCGATAGCTTTCTGTATCACTTGAGAGATTAGTGGGAAGGGAGGAAATGCATACAGAAGTCCCGGGCCAAACTTGGACTAGAGCGTCTCTGCTGGGCTGGCCTGGTAAAGGGAATAGGGTGAAATAATCTCTGCACTTGCTGTTTTGGGGAGTAGCAAAAAGGTCGCAGCAAGGCTGACCCCACTTGAGAAAAATTTCTCTCACAACAGAGTCTTTCAGAGACCACTCGTGAGGCATGAGGATAGCTCTGCTCAACTTGTCCGTGATTTGATTGGACTTCCCGGGGATGTGCGTTGCTATCAGAAACCGCTGAGAAGAAATCACCCATTGCCACAGTCTGAGTGCTTCTCGACACAGGGGGTAGGACCTGGTTCCACCTTGTTTGTTGATATACCACACTACAGACATATTGTCCGTCTGGATTGCTATCATTCCCAAGGGAAGAGAGTCTTGAAGGGCTTGCAATGCTAAAAGCACTGCTCTCATCTCTAGAACATTTATGTGCAAGTGGCATTCTTCTGGTTGCCATGTGCCCTGGACAGTTCTGCCCTGATAATGCCCCCCCACCCGATCAGGGAGGCGTCCATTGTCAGTGTAGCAACCGGAGGGGAAGGAACAAAGGGTCTTCCCAATAAGAGCTGAGGGGAAGACATCCACCACAGAAGATGATTCCTGCATGTTTGCGTGATCATAATGGTGTGGGACATCGGAAGTTGCTGGTATGACCATTGTGTGAAGAGCATCCATTGAAGGATTCTCATGTGGAATCTGGCTAATGGAAGCAAAGGTATGGCAGCCATAATCCCCAATACTTTCAGAACTAACCTGGCTTTGACTCTGTTGCTGCTGAAGATGGCGAGACCAGTTTTTGTATGTCTGTTATTCTCTGATCTGTTAGCCTTGCAGACATGTTGACTGTGTCTAGAATTGCGCCTATGAAGGTAATAACACGACAAGGCGACAAAACAGACTTTTCGCAATTTATTGAAATGCCTAAGTTTTGACAAGTGCGAAAGGTGTAGTCCCTGGCTGTGAGAGGAAGATGCTCGGTGGGAGCTGTAAGGAGCCAGTCGTCCAAATATGGAAACACCTGGAATCCTTGACGTCTCAGGTGAGAAGCTACCACTGCCATACATTTGGTAAACACCCGGGGGGCAGTGGTGAGTCCAAAGGGCAGGGCTCTGAATTGAAAATGACTGGTTCCCAGCCTGAAGCGGAGAAATCTTCTGGAGCGTCTGTTCATTTTTATATGATAGTACGCATCCTGAAGGTCTATGGAGCACATCCAGTTTTTTCTTCCCAGTAGGGAAGTATGGACTGCAGCGTGACCATCCGAAATCATGTTTTCTTGACTGACTTGTTCAAGATACTGAGATCCAAAATTGGTCTCCAGTCCCCTGTTTTTTTTGGAACTAAAAAGAACCTGGAGTAGATTCCGGATCCTTGCTGGTCTGCTGGAACTGGTTGAATTGCTCTTTTTGCAAGCAGTTTTGAAACTTCCAAAGCTGCAAGATCCCTTTGAGTGGGTGGAACATCTGGAAGGGATTTTTTTGATCGGTTTGGAATGCAAAGAAAGGGAATGGAATAGCCTTGAAATGATGGACTGTACCCACTTGTCTCGAGTTAGGGATAGCCAGGCTTCTGGGTACAGTGACAATCTTCCCCGACTGCCTCGGAAGGGGGACAGTCGGGCAACACCTCAGGGATGCTGAAAGGGCTTATCGGAGAAAGTTTCTCGATTGCCCTGGTTCTGCGGACCCCTCTGCCTCTAGGGCGGCGTCTACCATTGTTGTTCCCCCTCTGCCTCTGGCGGGAACCAACTCTGTCGTCAGGCGAAGTCCCTTGAGATTGTTTATGGAACCACATTTTTCCACTTTTCTGGCCCTTGGGGTAAGGCCTAGAAGGAGTAGAAAACGGACTCCGACGGCAGAAAGAGTCTTGCCATCAGTCTCGCACCTAGTCAAGGTTTCTTTCACTTGAGGACCAAAGAGATGATCCATCAAACGGGGAATTAGTGAACGACGTTTAAAGGGGTCCAAAGTTGCATAACCGCATCCAGGCATGCCTACGTAAGGCCACTCCTGTTTCTGCGGCCCTGCTCGCTCCATCAGCCGCATACCTGAAAGGAGGCGCATGGAGGAGTTAGCTATGGAGTTCAGGGTAGCCAGCTGAGTGTTCATCTTGTCTTGAAAACCCGCAGCTGTAGGATCCTTCAACATATCACTCGCTTCTTTGATCAAGTCCCTTTGAAGACGAGTAAAATGGCATAGGTAGTTCAGCGAACGCATTGCAAAGGTCGCTGATGAGAACATCCGCTTCCTGTACCTGTCCATGGACCTAGATTCCTTGTTAGGTGGATGGACAGGCACTGAAGGATCAGCTAGTTCCTTCTTAGTGGCAGCAGCAACCACCATAGCATCCACAGAAACTCCTTTTGTCAGAAACTGTTTATCTGCTGGTGCTGTAATGAATTTTGAGGGTCTCCTGGGAGTGGGGTCCACTGAATCAGGAGCCGTCCATGCCTTTTTTGCTACCACCTGCATGAGGGGGTCAAGGGGAGACACCCAGGAGGTGGAAGGACGAGAGCCAAACACCTCAAGGTACACAGATTCATCCTCCGAAGGGTTGAGGGCTGGCCAATTTCCCCTCTGCTTAAGGATTTCTAGAATGTCTGCAAATGAGACATCTTCAGAAGGGGAATGGGGGGAACCCTCGGAATCCTCTAAATCTGTGTCAGAGGTGACGGACTCAGGTGAGTCTATGTGTTTCCTCTTACACTTTCTCTTCGAGGGGCTCTTCTGCCAAATCAGGAGAGGCCTCGGAAGAGGATGAGATCCCACAGGGGATTCCTGAGGAGCTGGCTCTCTGCGGTCCGGGATGAGGGAGTGAGTCGACTTGACCTGAGGCACGAAGAGGGAGGCGGACGGAGCCGACTGTGGAGTAGAACCAGGTTCTAACACACTCCACATGACCTCGAGCACCCCTGTCAGGCAGAGCCAGAGGTCCCCGCTCGAAAAGCTAAAACCTCCCTCGGCACCGACAGTGATGGCTCGAGGCGATGTCGGAGCCGAACTCACCAGCGCCGAAGCCCGAGAGGGAGGCGGGTCGGACAAGGGTCCGATGCCACTCACCCCTCGGAGCCGATGATGGAAGTCCGGCGCCGAGATTCTTCTAAGGAAGAAATCGGAGCGGCGATGGAGCCGAAGACATTTGTATCGGCTCGGCGCTACCACGGTCTCGGTTCGAACGCCCGGCTCCGAGCTCAACGGAGTCGGAGGAGGAACATAATGAGGACAGGGTCAGGCATCGACTGATGAGTCGGGCTCTGAAGCATTTGGGCCAGTGCCTCGGACTTAAGAAGTCGACTCACTACCCTCTGAAGGTCATGGTCCGACAGCCTTGATGACCTAGAGGAGTGAGATCTATGGCTCCGTTCAGACAGCAGAGGAGATGCTGGAGCCGAATGAACGGAGCCAAGGGACGGTGACCTAGACCTCTTTCTAGATGTCGGTTCGAAGGTCTGGTCGGAACCGACACAGGAATTTCAATACCTCGGCTCCAGCTGGAGCCGAAACCACAGAAACTGTAGACTGAGACTCATCGGCTCCAGCCGGAGCCGATGTAGACGGAGGTTTAAGCTTAGGTCTCGGCTCAGTAGCTGGAGCCGAGGACCTAGAAGCCTTGGAGGGCTTTCCGAAGAGACAGTAAGGGAACCCTCAGGCTTGAGTAAACCTCTCAAAATCAGTTTTTTTCTTTCCTGCAGGACCCTGGGGCTGAAGCCGTGGCATACAGCACAGGAGTCCTGCAGGTGCAAAGGTCCCAGGCAGTAGACACAAGAAGTGTGACCGTCTGTCAGAGACATTTTCTGACAGCACGAGTCACACTTCTTGAAGCCTGAGACCTTTGAGTCTTTAGACATTTTAGAAAAAGTGTAATCACACACACCCAGTCAAACACACTGATTACACCCTATCCTATTTTAAACTCAAAAAATAAAACAAACTACCAAAGTTTTAAATTCTGAGAAAAAACACACACACACCACTAGGGGATGGAAGAAAAAAGGCCCAAAGGCCCGAGGGAAGAACTTATAAGTTCTTGTGGAAAAAATGGGATTTTAGAGAGAAAGGGGGGAAAATCCACTAAACTAAGGGAAACAACTGTTAAAATTAAAACTAAAGGGGTTTAAGTATACTAAATTTTACTCCAAAGTTACTCACCAAGAAGCCGGTAGAAACCAAACACCTCGATCGCTGTAGCGGCAAACGAGATCTGAGGTAACTCACGCCTAGCATTGTGGGATATAAGGGGAGCCTCGAGCCGGTGGAACCAACTCTCGAGCTTTTAGAGTGGCCGAGTCGGAGCCGAGGTCGGCTCCGAACCCATCCAGCAAGAATGAAGGCGAGATAGACAACTTAACATCTTGTATTAAGGGAAGAGCTTCTGAATGGTCAGGAAGTTTAATAGCCCAACGTCCTTGCCCTGCTGGTCCTGACCTTAACTGCATAGGTTGGGCTACCTGTTGCAAAGCAACCTTAGGTACTACTGGAATTTGTGAGTAAATTGGAGGGGTCACAACATTTCCTTGAGCAGCTAATAACCCACCCTGCTGTACAGATCCCACATCTTCAGACTGATATTGAGGAGGTTCCCCCGGTATGGCAGCAGCAATTTCACCATACGGTGGGGCAGTTGCCTGCCTTTGTACTGCACAAACTGTGTGCTCATCCTCCTTATCTAAAAATAAAGCTACTTTTCCACTTGGCACCAGTGATCCCTTTTGATTTATGTTTTGTTTTTCCTGACACTGTTTTTCTCTTATAGCTCATTTATTTGCTTCTTCTAACCATTTTTGTGCTTGGGGAAATCCCAATTGTCTCTGCTTTTTAGTTCTAGTTCCTGCATCTCTTTTCAAATCTCTAACCAATTTTGCACAGGCATTCTTATTCAGTGTACCATCAAAATCATATTTCAACTTCCACTTCTTCAAAAATTTAACATTATTTTTGTTTAAACTTTTCATATACTTAGCATCAACATTTAAACAGGCATCACTCTCACACTTGCAGCAACTTGAACCCATGTTTTCCTAGATTTCTTATTTTAGGACTGTATATTTTAGGACTGCATCAAAATTATTTTTACAGGGCTTATTACAAAATGGAGCTATCTTAACGGGGATCCTAACAAAATAACAGGTAATCCTAACAAAAATAATCTTAACAATTATTCCTACCCACCCTTAACTAAAAATAAAACCCCTGTCGACAAGGTTAAATTAAATTAAAAGAAAAAAAGGTATTTTTCATCCTACCTGAACCAGATGAGACTCCGTTTCCCCTTTTGGTTCGGAAACCGTCCCTCGACGGAAAGCCCTCCAACTGATTTGTCATTGGAAAGAGGCTGGCCGCTCTCTGATCCCTATCTGAGGGACGGTTTCCGAAGAAAAGGGAAACCCTCATCTGGTTCAGGTAGGATTTTTTTCTTTTAATTTAATTTAACCTTGTCTGATCCAGGGTTTTATCTTAAGATTACCTGTTTAGATCCGAAGATAGCTCCAAAATGTCAGAAGAAAAAATTCAAGCGAGTCACATCTGCCTCAGGTGATGAAAAACTTCTTTATTTACTGCTAACCAGATTACAGCAACATGTTGGCCAAGATGATCTCAATCTGATCAGCTTGTTTACTGACATCAACTTTGATACTTTCCTGTTACTAGCCAAAATAGCTTTTGTTACATTTCTGACAGTTGACAGTTGGCTATGAAAAACATCTAGGATCACAAATTACCTCAGAAAAGAATGTTTTACCTCAAAACCACAGCTAGTGTAGAATGTTTACCTCAAAACCACAGTTAGTACAGAATGTTCAAAAAGTTACAGAATACTTAGTTCAACAGTGGTAGCTGGAATTTTCCACAGCCTGCCTCAGTAAATTAACTCTTATTCAGAAGTATAGAAAACAGATGTTATTCAAGTTCATAAGCAAACTACATCTATCATAGGTAAAGCCCATCTTTAATAAACATGGTTCAATGACCTTTTCTTGCCAACACTTCAGCAAATAGCGTATTCATTTTGCTAGATGGGAGAAAGAGACAAATAACAGTATGTTTTAAAACTTTTTCTCTTAACAGGCATCTACCTATTGACTGAGATTTTTGTGATAATTAGGCAAAGAAAGGCTATATTAAGTACGGCTCATTCAGAAAGAAACAG
Organism: Protopterus annectens; assembly: GCF_019279795.1. Lineage (NCBI taxonomy): Eukaryota > Metazoa > Chordata > Ceratodontiformes > Protopteridae > Protopterus > Protopterus annectens. The sequence goes on along the minus strand of NC_056751.1, from coordinate 305,387,856 downwards.
AATTTATTTAAACATGATAACTTTATTAACTGCAATGGCAAACAAGAATCAAACCTTTCTGCCCCAAGACAGAAAGTACAGTTTTGTACCTACCATAAATGTAGATGTCCGATAGGCATGCATCTGCAGTCCTTACAAATGGGTTGTCCTGTCGTCAGGCAGCCCTTCGGTCGGCCGGATTCCAAAGTCTGGGTCTGGCCTCGGCTGGTGTCGCACTTCACCCGACGTCATAGCTGCAGTTCTTCGGGTATAAAGGCATCAGCCGACGCCATTTTCCTCAGTGTTTCTTGCCCCAGATGCCAGGAGCCCTCTAGGAAGGCTAAATTTGGATAAATGCAAATGGTTCCAAATAGTAGAGAGCAAACAAAAATAAGCATGTATGTACATATATACAAACAAATACACCATAATAGATTCCCCCAGCTAGCTACAAGATGGGCAAATACCCTAAGAGTACCACAGAGGGGAAGGAGGGAGGGTAATCCTGACTGCAGATGCATGCCTATCGGACATCTACATTTATGGTAGGTACAAAACTGTACTATGTCCTTCAAGGATGCATCTGCAGTCCTTACAAATGGGTAGAATACCATAGCCAAACTGGGGGAGGAGGAGAAATAAGCTTATGGTGTAGTTAAGATCCCTTGCAAAACAGCAGTGGCAAAACCTGCTCGGGATCTGGAGTATAAAGGTAAATTATAATGCTTGGCAAATGTATGCACGGAGCTCCAAGTAGCAGCCTCTAAAATGTCTTTGGTAGCCACTCCTCGTAGAAAAGCTGTGGTAGTGGCTGTTGCCCTTGTAGAGTGAGGCCTGATGTTCTCTGGAGTTTTCTTCCCATGGTAGGAATAACAAAATCTAATGCAATTTCCTATCCACTTAGAGATTGTCTGTTTTGAAATTGCTTTTCCTTCCATTCCTGTTGCATATGCTACCAGTAGTTGGTCAGTTTTCCTATTGCCCTTGGTCCTGTCCAGGTAGTAGCGTAGTTGTCTATGTACATCCAAGGTATGCAACAGTCTTTCCCCCCTGTTCTGTGGGTTGGGGAAGAATGTAGGTAGATGAATAGCTTGATTTAAAGATATCCTGGAGACCACCTTTGGCATAAAAGTAGGATTTGTTCTCATGGACACTATCTTGATGGAAGATCAGGAAGGGCTGTACTGCCATTAATGCCTGTAGCTCAGATACCCTTCTTGCTGAAGTGATTGCAAGCAGGAAAGCAGTTTTCCATGATAAGTATTGTAAGTCTGCTGTTGCTGCTGGTTCGAAAGGAGGTAGTGTCAACTTTTCTAGCACAAAGTTCAAGTCCCACGCTGGCAATGGTGGCTTCCTAGGTGGTTTTACATTTTTAATTCCTCTTAGAAACTGCCTGAGCAGAGGATGTGAGAAGACTGGAGGATCCAAGTTGTATTCTGCTGAAATAGCTGATGCATGAATCTTAATGGAAGAATAGGACAGGCCGTTGTGGAAGAGCTCTGCCAAGTATTCCAAGATGTTGGCTATGTTTACCAGTGACAAATTTTCTCCCTTTGCAGTACTCCAAATGTGATATCTTTTCCATTTTGCTGAATAATTTTTTCTTGTTGAGGGTCTGCGAGCCTCCAAGATAATGTCCTTAACCCTTTGGGATAAATTTGGGTTATTTGATCTTATGTAATGTTCCAGGCAGTCAGCTGTAGTGCTTTCAGGTTTGGATGCAGGGTGTTATAGTTGTTCTGTGTTAACAGTAAGGGAACTAGAGGTAGAGTCCATATTTGTTCCCGAGACATGCTCCTCAGTAATGGGTACCAATGTTGCCTTGGCCAGTCTGGAGCTATCAGGATGATCCTTGGACGGTCCTCTTTGATTTTCAATAGCACCTTGTGCATCAAAGGAAGTGGTGGGAATGCATATGCTGTCAGGTTTTTCCAACTGAAAGATAGGGAGTCCACTTTCCAAGCAAGTGGGTGGTACGTCCTTGTGTAGAATTTCTTCAGTTGGTGATTGTGTGGGGATGCAAATAAGTCTATTTCTGGTAGTCCCCACTTTCTTGTAATGGTTTTGAAGATGTCTGGATGCAGCATCCATTCGTGGGCATCCGTGGTAGTTCTGCTTAGTATGTCTGCTAGAATGTTTTCTTTTCCTGGCACAAAAATTGCTTGCAACTGAATGTTGAAGCTCAGGGCCACATTCCAGAGGTCCATTGCCATCCGGCATAGAGGGTACGAATGTGTGCCTCCCTGCTTGTTGATGTACCACATAACTGTGGTGTTGTCTGTCCTTATCAACAGCTGACCTTGTCGAAGAAATGGTATGAATGTCTGGATTGGCAGTTTTACTGCCAGCATTTCCTTTTGATTTATGTGTAGGTGCAGCTGGTCTTGAGTCCATAAGCCTTGTATGCACTTGTCCAGCATGTGTGCCCCCCAACCGAGGTCTGAGGCGTCCGTTGTGATTGTCTGGCTTGGTTGAGTGCTGTGGAAGGGCAGTCCTTTGTTTGATTGACAGGCCTGAGCCCACCATTGGAATTCTTGTTTCAGGCATGGGATTATTGGAATTTGGGTTTCTAGGCTGTGCTTGTGCTGAGACCATAAATTCCTTAGGTACCACTGTAACTTTCTCATATGCAGTCTGGCATGTGGAACCAATATTATGCAGGATGCCATGAAACCCAAGGCTTGCAGGACTTTTCTTGCTGTTAGCTGGTTCTGTTTTGTTAATGCCAAGAAGTAGAGAGGGAGTTTCTCGTGTTTTTCTACTGTTAGGAATGCCATTTGTTTTGATGTGTCCAGCTCTGCACCCAAAAAGGTTATCCTTTGGGATGGTATCAGCCTTGACTTTTTTATATTGACTGTGTATCCCAGGGCTTGCAGTAGATAAATGACCCTTTTCAAGTCTTCTGATAGCTTGTTTTTGTTGTCCGCTTGTAACAGGCAGTCGTCCAGGTAAGGGTAAATTTGGATTCCCTGAAGCCTGCAATGAGCAATTACTGATGCCAGGCATTTCGTGAACACTCTTGGCGCAGTAGATAAGCCAAAGGGCAATGCTGAGAATTGATAATGCTCTGATCCTGCAAGAAATCTGAGGTATCTTCTGCAATTTGGTCGTATGGGGACGTGCAGGTATGCCTCCTTGAGATCTAGAGTTACCAGCCAAGACTCCTTGCCCAACATGGGAAGAAGCTGCTGTAGGGTCAGCATTTTGAATTTTGGGACAATGAGGAATGTGTTTAAAGCGGACAGGTCGAGAATAGGTCTCCATTGGTTTTCTTTTCTTGGTACCAGGAAGAGTCTGGAGTAAAATCCCTGTCCTTGCTCTATAGATGGTACCTTTTCTACAGCTCTCATCCTTAGTAAGTGAGTTATTTGTTTTAGAGCTTCTGCCTTTTGATTTGGAGGTAGGTTTGGCATTCCTCTCTTCCTTGGTAGAGTATGGAAGTGAAACCTGTAACCTTGGTCTATTGTCTGCAAAATCCACTTGTCTCCTGTGATGTAATGCCAGTTTACTGAAAATAAGGCTAGCTTCCCACCTAAGGGTGCTTCTAGTTGTTCCCTGGTAGGCGGTGCCAGAGCCAAGTCACTGTGGTTGTCCTGTAGTAGTGGTGGTGGCTGCATCTGTGGCTGTACCTCGCTGGTTGTTAGCCTGCCACTGACGTCCCCTGTAGGTACCTCTGGATTGACCTCTGCCTCTTGAGCGCCTATTCCTGCCTCTCTGAGCTCTGGAGGTGTCTGGAAAGGACCAATTCTTGGAGGGCCAATTCCTGCTAAACCTTGGAGGTTGGACCTGTAAGAAATCTTTCACTGTCTGGACAGATTTTGCCTTCTCTTCCATCTTCTTCAGCACCTGTTGTGCGGGAGGGCCAAACAAATTGATCTTGTCCATGGGAGCATCTAGTAGCTTTGATTTGACATGGTCTGGTAAGGCCTGCTCTTTTAACCATGCATGTCTTCTGATCACTGTGCCAGTCATGGCTGATCTAAAGGAAGCTTCCAGTGCATCATAGCCGCATTTTAAGGAATGATTACTGACCTGCTGAATGTTATGTACCATTTCCTGAATAGATTTTTTGTTTAATGGTTCATCCGAGGACAGCTTTTTAGTTAACTGGTGTAACATAAATTCTTGATACTGGATCATGTGGAATTGACAGTTCAAGGCCCTAGCTGAAAGAGTAGCAGAAGTGTAATCTTTTTTACCCCATCTCTCTAAGGACCTGGATTCCCTTTCAGAGGGGAGGGGGTTTTTGGCAGAGGTAGCTGCTACAGCCTTAGGTCCCTGGGAGATAGTTTTGGGATCTGCAAAAGGAGCCTTATACAAATGATTATGTGTGTCCGGGACCCTGTAGTACCTATCGGGCTTAGCAGGGGCCGGAGGTAGTGAATCAGGAGCAGTACAAGCATCATTAAATGCATCATCCACAACAGAGAGAACTGGAGGGATGGCTAAAGGCCTATGCTGTGGTAAATGTAGAAAGGTTCTAAGCCTTTTTCTAGAGTCTGAAAAATCCTGGCCCTGCCACTGAAATTGTTCCCTCATAGCATGCAAGGTTTCCCCAAAGGAAAATTCCTCAGGCGGAGAGGCAGAAGGAATGGACTCTTCACCATCAGAGTCTTCATAAGGGGAGAAAGGGCCCTCTGGAGGGTTTGAATTATCTGAATCATCAGAGGAGTCATCTGTAGAAACTGGCTCAGCGGGCTCTGCTCTAGGCCTCTTCTCTGGAGGTGGGTGAGAGGCCCTGTCTGGGTGAGGTTGGGATCCCCGGATCAAAGAAATGAGATCCTCTGCTAGACTAAGCATTTGTGAACTAGAGCTAGGCCTGTGAGAGGGGGTCTTAGCAGGCACAGTTTTGGTAGATTTTGCTGCTTTAGCCCTGGCAAAGGCCTTAATCGACATGGTTGCAGGTGGCCTAGCAGCTCCACGTGCAGGGGTTGAAATATCCAAGGGTATAGTATCAGATAATTCCTGGGAACCTGCAAGAGCAGGTGGGATTTCAGAAGCCGATTGCACCAGGTTGGATGAGGCCTCGGTAGGAGGTAAGTTTTCGGCTGAAGGAAGAACCGCAAGCTTGGTTTCAGCCGAAACGGAGACACTCGCGGTTGGCTTAACCACGGTTTCGGCCGAAACCGCGGACCGCGAGTGTCGGTCCTTTTCCCTGCGCTTTTTAGAAATTTGCGTAGTCGGAGGATCCGACGGCATAATGTAAGCAAAATCTGAGCCGAAAAACTCCTCAGCAAATTCCGACCGACGTCTAAGCGTCCGCCGGTTAAAAGAAGCACAGGCTAGACAAGCTGCTACGTCGTGGTCTGGGCCTAAACAAGGTAAGCAGTAAGAGTGGAAATCTTTATGAGGTATTTGTTTCCCACAAGTTAAACAGTTATTCACTTTTTCTGACATCGGCTGAGGCAAGAAAAAGTCCCCAACGGGGTACTTAGCTTTTTAGAAGTCTTCGGTAGTAGTAATCTCTGGTTCTGACCAACCGGCACTTGCGAACAGCTTCTGCTTCGGACGCCACGCGGCAAGAAATACTAAGGAAAATGGCGTCGGCTGATGCCTTTATACCCGAAGAACTGCAGCTATGACGTCGGGTGAAGTGCGACACCAGCCGAGGCCAGACCCAGACTTTGGAATCCGGCCGACCGAAGGGCTGCCTGATGACAGGACAACCCATTTGTAAGGACTGCAGATGCATCCTTGAAGGACATCATGTGAATCAGAATTTGTGAGAATGATATTAGCAGGTCACAGCTCCTGGAATACTAGGATCAAAGAAGCCAGACAAGACCGGACTGAGTTATTAGGAATCTTCAATGTACTATTTCCATAATTTAAAACACTAGTAGAAAACATTTCGCTATGCACATGAGGTATGTAAAAATCAGTCAAAACAAAGCTAGCCAAGAACCTCCACAACGATAGACATGAGACCTTCTGTGCAACTATAGCAATTCATATCCTACTAGAATCATAGAATCATAAAATCAAATATACACAGGCTCTATAATTAAAAAAAAAGTATATACTGCACACAAATAAATCCAACTGAAGATGCCAAAAATGCCCTTGATAAAATAAACAAGGAACTCTGGATCTTGATCAAATTAACCAAATCAAGATCCAAGGTAAAAATAGCCACCCAGGTGAAGATTAACCACAAAGCCTTCTTTAATTATGTTAAAAATGTCAGAAACATTGTCCAGCACAGTACAGAAACATTGCTCATAAATGCAGAGTTAATGGTAAATGATATCACATACTCAGACACATATGACACAGCCAATCTACTAGCGGACAAATTTAGCACAAACGTCATACCCCTCTCCCATCTATTATTCTCAGATCACATACCCATACATCCCCCCAGTCAAATCACCTAAGAATAAGTTCTACAGAAGCTATCTAAGGTCAAGAAATCTACATCTATGGAGCCAGAGAACATACAAGGCTGCCTAATTGTCAGCCTGAAACATAACTTGTCATAACCCCTACTAAAGTATTCAATATCAGCCTTAAAACAAGCTTTGTGCTAGTTGAATGGAGGACAGCAACAATTACTGCACTAAGGTGGGGTGCCAATGGACCCAGGTAATTACAGAACCATAAGCCCATCCAGTCTCATCTGTAAGCTATAGAAAGGATCATTTTGGATTTTATATAACAGGACATATGTAACCTACAGCCTTCTGACCCAAACGCATTCAGATTCATCAAGGACAGGTCCTTCTACTTAACCTGGTCAACATCTTTGAAAAAGTTAATGAAGCAACGAATAAGAGCAAAACAGTAACCACCACATATCTAGATCTTGCAAAAGGCATTCAACACTATTCCATACTCAGGTAATGTCATTCCCTATGTAATTCGTTGGATAGAAAACTGGTTCACAAATAGAACAGAGGAAGACTTCCAAGATGGTTGCACACTGAGCAACAGCTTAATTACACCTCTCCCAGTGTGAAAAACAAAAAACGCATAAAACAGAGCGAATTAATTTGTCTTTTGGGGTAAATTTCAGTTACTGGCTATTAAATGCACTGCCTGGATGATAGGAAAGAAGAAATTAAGAGAACCTGAAAGAAAGTCCACCACAAAAGGTGAGGAGAAAACACTGGCTGGGAAGAATTCAAGCTTCAGCTTTGGTGCAAGACATGTCTTCCAGTAATCTAAAGGAAAAATAAGTAAAATGTGCTCAGAGCTGAATGAAATAAATGAAATTCTGAAAAAGTACATCGATTCAAACAACAAAAAAATGAAAAAAATGGTAGAAGCTTTAAACAGACATTCAGATGATCTGACAAAATTGGAAAAAAATCAGAGGTCAAAATGAAGAAAAGGCTGGCTGAGTATGAGACTGCTCAAGAAGAGATCTAAGCAGCCAAGTGCTCTGGATTATGTGGAACTCTCCACATTTAAAGCCTCTCTAAAGCGCTTTTCTGCTGTTCTACATTGAACACTGGTCTCTCCGCTTTGCATTTTTTTGATTGGCTCACATACTGCAAATAGAGCCAGTTGGTACTGAGGTATATGAGCCAATCAAGAATTAATTTTCTAAGCAAAGCAAGCTAATGAGGTGAAAAATAAATTGGTCAATCACTGCAGGACTTTCCCCTAACAAAGCCAAGAGTATCATCACAAAGGTTTTCACGCCATTGTGATACAGTGAAAAACAGGTATCGCAGAACACTTATTTTTTTTATTTTATTTTTGGAATACACTTCTTTTCCTGGAGAAGTACTGGAGCTGCTGCAAGCATTTTTAGTGAAGAAGTGAGGAGGACCAGAAAGAATGCACTGGAGAATGAGATTTGGATTGAAGGACTAGGAGAAAAGATGCAGCCTGTAGGAGTGGGCATTGCAGAGTGCTAGTGGCACTTCTGCTGGGCTGATTCGGAGGTTCAAGCTTTTAATCTGGACACTGAACCAGAATATAAGGAAATGGTTGGGAAAAGCCCACTCATTGTATACACAAAAATGATACCTGTATAAAAAATATGCTAGACAGATGATTAGCTGTGAGCAAGAGGGGGTGATGAAAAATGTGGACGTTGTACACGGTGTAAATGTATCCTTGAAGGTAGTGAAGTAAGATTAGAACATTATGGTACTATCAAACTCCAAAAGAAGTTCAAATGTAATAGCAGAAGCATTGTTTACCTAGCAGCATGTCATAAATGCATCAGTTTCTATACGAAGAATTGTCTAACAAGCAGAATTTGCGAGCACAATTATGACACTGCAAAGAAAGAAAAGTACAATGCACTATCACTGCAGATTCAGAAGTTTACTGACCATTTTTTCAAATTTATTATTACTGACCAGGTGGATGGGGGGCAGAGAGGTGGACCCACAGAAGACTACCTTGAATACAAGGAGCTTCAGTGGCAACTGCGAACAAATGCCACTATCTACCCTGGGTTAAATGAGAATATATCAATCAGTCCTGTCTTAAGACTAAAAGCAGCCTTAGTTTTGTAAGTATTTCATGTTTTTAACAATTTGGTATTTTGAAATAAATGTTTGTATATATTTGGAAAGTTTGGGACATAGTCCTTTAAAGATGTTCAGATGTTCATTTTTTAACTGTTTAATTAACATCAACAGCATGCTGGGTATACAAGATGGAGCTATATATGTTTTCAGCATTCCGATGAAGTTCTTTTACTATGGACGAAAGCGCTAAATAAATGGATTTTCTACAAAGTGGTCAGCTTCCTCATTTCATCCTGGTGGTATTTTTTTACAAGTTTGTGGTTCCTGATTTTATTAGTCTTTCTGCAGAGGACTTAAAAATCCATCTGGAGCTAAAGAGACTTGAGTTGGAGGCCAGGTGTTTGGAAATAGAAGCAGCAGAGAGACTGAGACATCCATAGGCTGAGGAGAATGAGAAATTGCTATGCCTGGAAGCTGAGGAGGAGAGGCAGAGGCAGCACGAAAAGGAGATGCTGACTCTTCGCCAGAGTCATGGAGGTAATGGGGAAGGGAGTAACCAGAACCCAGAAGCCCAAAATGTCAGTAAATTTCTTCCGCAGTTTACAGAGGGGGATCATTTTGATAGTTTCATTCATATGTTTGAGTGGGTATGTAAACAGTATGATGTTGCCCAAAGGCTCTGGGTACGGTTCCTGACCCCCTTACTCCATGGTAAAGCTGTAACTGTGCTGTCTAAATAATCTGATTGTGAATTTTTTGATTATACTGCTGTTAAGAATTGTTTGCTAGAATTTTTTAAGCTAACACCTGAAGCTTATAAGAAAACTTTTTGTAAGCACGGATGCAAGACAGATGAACGTGTGTGTGAACATGTTGCTGAACTGAGCACTTATTTTCATAGGTGGGTTAGTGGATGTCAGGTCACCACTTCTGAAGGAGTGGCAGACCTTTTGGTGAGGGAACAAGCCCTTAGCACTTTCCCTGAGGACATGAGGATCTCGTTAACTGACAGACAATGTGCTACTTCAGATGAGTTGGGGAAGAAGGGAAACCTAAACCTAGCAAGCAGGGCATCAGTGCACAGGAAAGGGACACCCAGTGCTGCTCATTGGTCTAAAGGAACCCATGGTGGGCAGCCCAGACTGCCCCAACAGAATCTGACAGTAGCAGGGGAAGCCACTAGTCCAGGTACACATCCAGGACCTAGGGTTAAATGTTTTGAATGCAACCAGTGGAGCCATGTGGCATACAGATGTCCACGGAGGCAAGGTGGGGAACAAAAGGTCAGGGAGCCAGTAAGTGGGAAGGACAAAATGCCAACAGTAGGTTGTCTTGAGACTACAAGGGTGCCAAATTACCACCAGAGGTTATATCCTATTGTAGTGAATGGCAAAGAGGCCATTACTAAGAGAGAGACAGCCTCTGACATAACCACTGTGAAGCCTGCAATTATTACAGAGGAGAACTACTTGCCTGGGCAGTCTACTCTAGTCAGAGCTTTAGGAGGGACCCCATTCCAAATACCTTTGGCTAGGGATCACATTGACTGGGAGGGTGGAAAAGGAAGCCAGCATGTAGGTTTGTTTGAGGATATCCCTGCAGATGTCTTGATAGGGAATAATTTTGATAATGCAGTACCATGTGCTCATGCAGTTACACGCAGTCAGGCTTGGAGACAAGCATGTGGATCTGGTAGCCTGGGGGAAATGCAGTCAGACCACATACTTGCAGCCAGGACTAGTGAGGTGGTTACTTCAGGGAGGGAGCTACCCTGTAGCAGTGAGATTGAAGGTGAACCACAGTTGCTTGTTGGTACTGATGTTCCCTTGGACAGACTGACTGCAAGGGTAGAGGTGAGTAGTAGTACCCAGGCTGAGAGTGAGGCACCGCTGTCAGAGGATAGTACAGTTGTGTACACCTACCATAAATGTCGATGTTCGAGTGTATTCACTGTTGCAGTCCTGACATATGGGTTATCCAGCTCCCGGTAGCCCTCAGTTGGCCCGAATACCAGAGTCCTTGGTATGGGACGTCGGCTGCCGCTGGTTGTAAAACTGATGGCAGAACGTCAGGTATAAAGGGAGGCAGCCGACGCCATTTCCTCACTTTTTCTTGCCTTAACTGTCAGGAGCCCCCAAAAGAAGGTTAACCCAGGAAGGCAGCACCCTGGACACATGTCATACAAAAAATAAAAATATAAATAGTCTGTGCCTTAGGAAAAAAGGGGGAATAGAGGGTGGGAAACCAGGACTGCAACAGTGAATACACTCGAACATCTACATTTATGGTAAGTGTACACAACTGTACCATGTTCTTTGTGATTCACTGTTGCAGTCCTAACATATGGGTTGATTCCCAAAGCCCAGGAAAAAGACAAAGGGTGGGATCACAGACTAAGGGTTGGTAAGAAGGCCCTGCAAAACTGCAGAGGCAAAAACAGCCCTAGATTTAGAAAACAAAGGTAGATTGTAATGCTTTGTGAAAGTATGGACAGAAGACCAGGTAGCTGCTTCTAAAACGTCTTTAGTAGGCACACCTCTCAGAAAGGCTGCAGAGGTAGAGGTTGCTCTAGTAGAATAGGTCCTAATACTCTGAGGGGGAACTTTCCCATGCTGCTGGTAACAAAAGTGAATACAATGAGTGATCCATTTGGAGATGGTTTGTTTTGAAATAGCTTTACCCTGAGCCCCAGGAGCAAAACTAACCAACAGCTGTTCAGATTTTCGAAAGGATTTAGTCCTAAGTAGAATCTCAGCTGTCTATGCACATCAAGAGTGTGCAGAATCCTTTCCCCTTTATTTTGGGGGTTGTTGAAAAATGTAGGCAGGTGAATAGACTGGTTAAGGATTAAACTGGAAACTACCTTAGGCATGAAGGAGGGATTAGTTCTCAGAGAAACTCAATCTGAACGAAACATAATGAAAGGTTCTGCTGCCATTAAGGCTTGCAGCTCAGATACCCTTATAGCTGAAGTAATAGCTAAAAGGAAAGCAGTCTTCCAGGATTGAAACTTCAAATCTGCAGAGGCAGCTGGTTCAAAGGGAGGCAGAGTAATTTTTTCCAGGACAAAATTAAGATCCCAAGCAGGAGCAGGAGCTCTTCTGGTAGGTCTAAGATTACTAGCTCCCCTCAGGAACTGTTTCATCAAGGGGTGAGAAAAAATGGGTTGCTCAAAAGAAAAATGAGCCGAAATTGCTGAAGCGTGAATTTTGACTGAAGAAAAGGAAAGTCCACCATTAAGCAGTCCTGCTAGCTAGTTAAGAATGAGGGAAAGAAAAGGATGAGAAGAGTCTTCTCCTTTAGCCGGCATCCAAGAGCAAAATCTCTTCCATTTATCTGCATAGGATTTTCTGGTGCTAGGCCTCCTGGCCTCATGCTGAACTTCGACCACCTGTTGGGAAAGATTTAAAGTATTAGCCAGGCAGTTAAAGGCATAGTTTGTAGATGAGGATGAAGGAACTTTCCCCCTCCCTGAACCAACATATCTTGTACCAGGGGAAGATGCCATGGCTGAGCCTGTGAAAGGCTGCAAAGGAGGGGATACCAATCCTGTCTGGGCCAATCTGGTGCTATCAGAATAGCCTTTGGTTTTTCATCCTTTATCTTTAGCAGCACTCTGGGAAGAAGAGGCAGAGGAGGGAATGCATAAACTGACGATGTGTCCATGGGAAGGACAACACGATCACCTTCCAAGCTTTGTTGTGAAATTCCCTGGTGCAGAAGGTTGGAAGGAGATGGTTGGTGTGAGAGGAGAAAAGGTCCACTTGTGGGGTGCCCCAATGATGAGTGATGCAGTGGAAAATGTCCTTGTTCAGTTGACACTTGTGAGGATCCAGAACATGTCTACTGCCAAGGAGTTTAGTTTCCCTGGGGGATACTGAGTTATGAGATGTAAGCTCATGGATGCTGCTATGGACAATAGTCTCATGCTTTGCACAAGGGGTAAGAGTGAGTCCCCCCTTGCTTGTTGATGTTCCACATGCCTGTGGTATTGTCTGTCCTGATCAGCAGAGTCCCAGGGTAGAGTAAGTCCTTGAAAGACAGCAAGGCCTGCTGCACTGCCATCAATTCTTTTAAGTTTATGTGCAGATAAATCTGCTGGTTGCTCCAAGTCCCCTGTATGCCCTTGCCTTCCAGATGAGCCCTCCATGCAACATCTGAGGCATCCGTGGTGAGAATCTGGCTGGCAGGCGATGGGCGGAAAGGCAGACCCTTGTTCTGAAAACAAGCTGTCGCCCACCAGAGGAACTCCATTTGTAGACATGGAATCAGGGGAAGAATCAAGTCTAATTCCTGTGTGTGTTGACACCAAAGATTCTTGAGGTACCACTGAAGTTTTCTCATATGCAGCCTTGCATATGGGATCATCAAAATACATGAAGCCATGTACCCCAGTGCTTGAGGAATTGCCTTGCAGAGAGCTGGGTCATGAGTGCCACGTTTCTGAAGTAAGCCGAAAGATCATCTTACTTCTGTTGAGGGAGTAATTCCATCTGGGTGGCTGTATTCAGACTCACTCCCGGGAAAACAATCTCCCTTGTAGGAACCAGCTTTGACTTCTTTTCGTTGAGAGTGTAACCAAAAGAGGCGAGAGTGTTCTTCACGAAATCCAAATCCTTTTCTAGTTGCTTGAATGAGACAGTCGTCCAGGTAAGGATAAATTTGAATGTTTCTTTGCCTGCAAAAAGTGATGGCTGGAGCCAAGCACTTGGTAAAAACTCTGGGAGCAGTAGATAAGCCAAAGGGCAATGCAGAGAATTGAAAGTGTTGCTCCCCCGCCCTGAAGCGATGGAACTGCCTGCAGCTTTCCCTTATTGGGATGTGCAGATAAGCCTCCTTGAGATCCAAAGTTACCAGCGATGAATCCTTGCCCAGGATTAGTAGTAACTTTTGAAGGGTGAGCATACTGAATTTGGGAATCACCAGAAAAGTGTTTAGAATAGACAGATCCAGAATAGGGTGCCAGGTGCCCCCTTTTTTGGGTACCAGGAAAAGTCTTGAACAAAAACCTAGGCCTGTCTGATTTGCAGGAACTGGCTATATAGCTACCATAGTCAGTAAAGAAACAATTTGAGTTTCTACCTCTGCCCTGAGAGTTCTGGATATGTCTGGGAACCCTTGTAAAACAGTGAAGGTGTGAAAGTAAAACTTGTAACCTTGGTTTACTATATTGAGCACCCATCTGTCGTCTGTGATGGTAGA